>NC_060130.1:719879670-720182700 GCF_021461395.2 Schistocerca americana
AAAGGCACGAATAACTGGTGGCCAAACTGTTCTGACAGTCAACAATAACGCACGACTATTCTTTAATTTCTGTAATTCTGATTTCCCCCAATTTTGTAATCAAAAATTAAAAGTTTGAAATTATGGTACTATACTTTAACGAGTTATATTGACGAAGTTTTCTCGTTCTGTCAATAAACAACCGAAGTTCCGTACATTAGACGACGTCGTCGTACCTAGTCGATTAAAAAGTAATCGAAACGCTGTATTCTTTCGTCAAATTTATACAGAGTACAGTATACGAAATTTTTTGTACAATGTACAACTTCATTATTACTCATAATAGGGATCGTGAGATGTGTTACGTTCCATTTCTTTCAGATTGGATTTAGTCGTACAGAGACAGATTCTTGTTTCTGATGTGGGTCAGTTTGCTGCGCCTGTTCTTATCCCGCTTCAAATAGATAAGACGTTGCTATAAGAGTAACGACTCTTTATCTTCATTTTTTATCAAACGGAAACAATTGTGCCAGGGTTTCCCTTTCTGTTTATCAAGACGCATATCAGAGTTTTGTTCTTTGGATATTTCTGCTAAGTTGATGTTTATAAAAGTTATGAAAAATTCTTTCTTGTAACAGTACTTTGTCTATTAAAACAAGTAAAATTGCTATCCAGATGGTTGAAAGTTGCAGAATGTACTGATACTACGATGTCACCTCAATGTATGCCATTTACGGTGAAAAAGATCCTACAATAATTTTAAAAATTGCGCATTTTCTACGCTGGCCTTCGCTGTCGTAGACGTACACTTAGTTAGATGGCAGTGGCACTCACATAAAGAGAGTGTCAAGCTTTGCAAAGTTTCGTAAAAATTAAAACAAGTAAAATTGTTATTCAGATGGTTGAAATTTGCAGAACTTACTGATGCTATGTAGTCATCTCAATGCATGAAATTTATGGAGAATTATACTCTCAAATAACATATAAAATGTCGTATTTTCTACCTTGGTCTTCGCTATCGAAGACATACGCTTAGTTAGATGGGAGTTGCACGCATATAAAGAGAGTGTCCAGCTTTACAGAGTTAGGTAAAATTTTTTGTTTTGCAAACAGAGCATCAGAGTAATAAGAAATTGTAAATGAAACAGAAATTACTGTCGTACGTTTTCTTGTGATACACTTTCTGTCTTACTGATTTGTCATTACGTCCACAATAAGATCTGGAGACAGATTTATCTAATCTACGTTATACATTACTTTGTAAGACAGCAGCGTGTATCGTCGATAATTCTTAGTTTTCAAACTGGTGTCGAAGTTGCAATCGATTTGTCACAGATAAGTCGTCGAGAATTTGTGAAGGTCTTAAGATTAAGAGAAAGTGGTAGTTTCCTATTTTACGGGTAGATGCATGCCTTCAATGCTGCACACTATTAATTCTGATGAGTTGATGTAATCTCCTTCTCGGAACAAACATTGCATACGCTACTCCACAGACAATCGACTACGTCAGTACATATACTTTTCTTAGAACCGTATTGAGAAAAATGCATTTGAATAGATTTAGTAACTCGTATTATTTTTGTTCTGGTTAACCATTCAGTACACTACTTCGTAAAAATTAAAGGGCATCATGTTCTTCTCCATAAGTGTTTTCCTGTATTACATTCGTTATATAATATCCGCTTTTCTCTACCTAATCAAGGCATTTGTAGTAGCAGCCTAAGTTTACGGTCGTATCAGTGCTGAAGAAGAAAATTCTTATCCCTGCCGGTAAACAAGGTTCAGAAAAAAAGAATATTAGAGTTCCCAACAAGATGCAACTGAAACGCTGCTGGGCAGATACGTGACAGAGGAAATGAGGCGACAGCGATAAGGGCCGTCCTGTGTAAACTGCTTTCCCCACCGTCAGGGGGAGATTAAAATTGGTAAATGAGAGTCCTAGCCCAGACGTGATCTACTACGCAAGAGGTCACCGACATTATCCGACTCACCTACTGCGATTACAACGCTACAGAAAATATTTGCGGCAGTGGGAACGAAGGGATTCCATACCACACGGTCGTCTGAGGTTCCGTCTACCACAATCTAAGGTACGGCGACTGACACGGTCTGCCTGCAGAAACAGTGCTGAGAGGCTGAGATCACTGTACCTGTATAGACGCCATAATAAGCCCAAATAAAACTCAAACCAGGTATTCAGACTGAAATCAGCTGGGCTTTTTGTTGCTGTTGTGGTCTTCAGTCCAGAGACTGGTTTGACGTAGCTCCACGCTAGTCTATTCTGTTCAAACTATTTCATGTTTGCATAACTGCTGCAACCTATATCCATTTCAACCTATTTACTGTACTAAAGCCTTGTCTTCCTCCTCAGTCCTCCTCCTCCCCCCCCCCCCTCCCCCCTACTTCGTTCCATTACCAAAGTGATAATTCCCTAATGCGACAAAATGTGTCCTATTAATTAATACTTTCTTTTAATCACGTCCTTTAGCACCGCATTTCAAAAGCTTATGTTCTCTTCTTGTCCAATTTGGTTACCGACAACGTTTCACTTTGGTATAAGGCTACCCCCAGACAAATACCTTGAGAAAATACTTCCTAACACTAAATTTATATTCGATGGAAAGAAGTTTCCTTTACTTAGAAACGATTTTCTTGCTATTGACAGTCAGCATTTTATATCCTCTCTATTTCAGCTATCGGCAGCTATTTTGATAGTCAAATACGATTTTTACTGTCACATTTTCTAATCTGATTCCCTCAGTATTACCTGATTTTTATTCGACTGCATTCCATTACCCTTGTTTTACTTTTCTTAATATTCATCTTCGAACCTCTTTTCAAGTCATTATCCACACCATTCAACTGCACTTCCAACATCTTTGCCGCCTCTGAGAGAATTACGTCACCGGTAAACCACAAAATATTTATTCCATCTTCCTGAGCCTTAATTCGCGTATGAAATTTCTCCTTGGTTTTATTAACTGATCACCCAGTGTTCAGGTTGAATAACAACGAAGACGGGATACAACACTGTCTCACTTCCTTCTCTATTACTGTTTCCCGTTCATATCCTTCGACTCAAATAACTAGTCTCGTTCCTGTACAAATTGTAGATAACTGCCGGCCGGGGTGGCCAAGCGGTTCTAGGCGCTACAGTCTGGAACCGATCGACCGCTACGGTCGCAGGCTCGAATCCAGCCTCGGGCATGGATGTGTGTGACGTCCTTAGGTTAGTTAGGTTTAAGTAATTCTAAGTTCTAGGGGACTGATGACCTTAGAAGTTGAGTCCCATAGTGCTCAGAGCCATTTTTTTGTAGATAACTTTTCACTTCCTCTCTTTTATCCCCACCACCTTCAGAACTTCAGAGTGTGTGTTCCAGTCAACGGAGTCGAAAGCGTTTTCCATTTGTACATATCTAGGTTTCCCTTTCTTCAATCAGAGTCGTAGGGTCAGTATTGCATACTGCCTCGCCTGTTGCTATATTTCTCCGAACTCAAAATGACCCTCCCCGACGCTGGCTTCTACGATTCTTTCCATTCTTGCGTCCATAATTCTTCCCAGTATTTTGCAAACATGACATATTAAACTAATGGATCTGTAATATTCATACCTGTCCTCACTTTCTTCCTTTGGGGTAAGCGTTACGATATTCTTAATTTTATCTGCTGTTTTCAGTGTTATTACATTCTACTTGAAGGCTGAGAGATTTTTTGCCTGTCTCATATATCTTTCTTTCATCATGGCTAGCTCTCTCAAAGATCTCAATAATTTAGATGAAATGTCGTCTATTCCATTTACTTGTTTCGACCTAGGCCTTTTAATGCTCTGTCAGATTCTTCTTGAAGTATCATATCTGGCTCTCATCTCATCTTTATTTACTTCGTCTTCTCTTTCTAGAATAATGTCTTCAAATTTGCATCACTCATATAAAGCCTCTACAGATTCCTTCCACTTTTCAGCAGCCCCTTTTTTGCTTACTATGGGCTTGCTATCTAAGCTCTTAACGTTCATACAGGTGCTTCTTATTTTTCCAAAGATCTCTTCAATTTTCTTACAGAAGGCAGCTATCTTTCCCCTATTCATGCATGCTTCTATCGCCTTGGTCTCTTCATCCAGCCATTTTCAGACGTTTGTATTCTATTTGTCTATTTCATTGTTACATTTCCTCCTTTAGTCAATTTCACTCAACATCTCGTATGTTATCCAAGAATTATTACAAGTTAAAATACACTGGTGTGCAAAACTTAAAGACGAAAGTAACTTTCCAATGATTTATCACTAACAAGTAACATGGACTGTCCATAGAAGGAACTGCTACAGTATAGTGCAGAAGTTAACTGAAAGAAATACGCATACAGACAAACAAAGGTGACACTTTTATTCAGAGACAACAATTACGCTGAGGTCACTGCGATTCATGATGGTCCCCTGGACTTTAGAAAGGCGGGAGATGGTTCTCAATAGAGTGTGAGACCGTCAAGCACAGCAATGCACAATCTGAAAGTGCTCCCATGCTGCCCATTAGGTTGATAAGGATTTCTTGATACATGGTGCTCCATTCCTCCACCAACACGGTTGGCAACTGAAGGATAGTGGTTAGTTGGTTGATTTGAGGGAAGGGACCATAAAACTTCGTCATCGGTCCCATCGGAATAGAGAAGGATGGGGAAGGAAGTCGATCGTGACCTTTCAAAGGAACCATCCCGGCATTTTCCTGAAGCGATTTCGGGAAATCACCGAAAACCTAAATCAGGATGGCCAGAAGCGGGTTTGAACCGTCGTCCTCCAGAATGCAAGTCCAGTGTGCTAACCACTCGCTCGGTGATGGTCGCTGGTGCATGTGGACGTGCGTCTCCCCAACGCATTCCACATTCCCTCAATGGGATTTAAGTCGGCGGAAGGAGCAGGCCAGTTTATGAACCAAATATCCTCTCGTTGCAGAGGCTCTTCCATCAGCGCTGTTCGATCGGCCGCGCACTGTCATCCATAAAAATGAAGTCAAGGCCGAATGTACTACTGAAAAGACGCACATGGAAAAGCAGTACAGTGTGACAATAACGTTGCCGGTGAGTGTACCGTGTTCAAATATTTTGAGGTCAGTACGTCCATGTAACATCATGCCTTCCCTCGCCGTAAATCCTGGACCAACAAAAAGATCAAGTTACACAACGTTTCCGGATGCATTACGTATTCCTGCCTCTCACCATATGAGGGTACGTTCAAAATCGCTGTTCAGACTGAATCTGCTCTCATCCGAGTAGAGCACGCGACTACAGTCGTCGTTGGTCCCGTCTGTATTAAGAAAATAACCAAGGGTCTTCTGCAAGGATAGATCTGTGGGCCCATTTTTTGGGATAACTCCATTGAACCCCTCTTTCATATACTGAAAGGAAACACGAGAGCGGATGGAGTAGTTGCATACGCGGATGACGTATTAGTTGTCTTATCAGCTGACAACAGAGACCAACTTGAAGAGTAAGCAAGTGAAACACTTCATACAGTTACACATTAGCGCAACACGAACAAGTTATTAGTCGTAAACAGTAAAACTGCATACATTATAATGAGAGGACCAGGAAAAGGAATCCATGTACTAAACTTAGGAGCACCAAGATTAAATGCACAATAGTAACAAGTTATGTTGAGGTACACCTTGACGAGAGACATAGCTTCAACGAACTTATACGACTGACAACAGATAAAGCAGAAAAAAATAATACACAAACTAGCACGAATAAGCTCATCCAGTTAGAGATTACCTACCACACTGATAATAACATAACACTGTGCGCTTTTCGAATCAGTATTGAGTTTTAGCCGGCCATTGTGACCGAGCGGTTCTAGGCGTTTGAGTCTGTAACCGCGCAACCGCTACGGTCGCAGGTTCGAATCCTGCCTCGGGCATGGATGTGTGTGATGTCCTTCGGTTAGTTAGGTTTAAGTAGCTCTAAGTTCTAGGGGACTGATGACCTCAGATGTTAAGTCCCATAGTTCTCAGAGCCATTTGAGCATTTTGAGTTTTGAGCTTTGCTGTGAGTTCGTGAGAACACAGTATAAAACTCACCATGAACAAAACAGCTGTCAAGCGAGGGCATAGAAGTATGTTAATAACATTGTCTAGGGTGCTTGGTACCAAATCAGCGAAGCACTGCATATGGTACTAGGAATATAACCAGTCGACATTACGATCAAACATCGCGCAACATCATAGTGGTTGAAAATGGGCAGACGTTACACGATTGAACAAAACACTGGAATACCAGTTTACAACAAGCGCCAACTTAAATTCTGGCTGGTGAAGACCGGGCAGCAAGAATGGGAGGTTAATGATAAGGAGCGCAATGTATAAAACATATTCCCTCATATCCAGGAGCAGCTGAAAATGAGATACGCCAATCACAGCTGTGGCATGGTTCACTTTCTGGCGGGACACGATCCTTATCCCACGCTGTTACACCGCGTGACACTGAGCAACTGTTCAGACTGTATATGCGGGGGAACTGGAGCCCCAGAACACACCGTCCTGACCGACAGGCTGCTCAGTAGCTTAGGACAAAAAGGAAAACACAGAAACACATCAACACAGGACACCATATACAACATAGTGCGCAGAGAGGACCCATGAAACACGCTTAACATATGATTCATATGGCTCTGAGCACTATGGAACTTAACATCTGAGGTCATCAGTCCCCTAGAACTTAGAACTACTTAAACCTAACTAACCTAAAGACATCACACACATCCATACAGGATTCGAACCTGCGACCGTAGCTGTCGCGCGGCCAGACTGAAGCGCCTAGAAGCGCTCGGCCACGGCGACCGGCACACGCTTAACACTTTAACCGACACAGACTTCTCAGCGCTCCACAATGAGCACCTACACAGAAGGACACGCCACTGACGACAAAATATGCAGTACTAGGATATATTTCACAGTGTAGACAAACAATGACGAAAGACGAATGCACAAAAGTCAATTCACACATGAAACGTAATCCACATAAACAAATACAGTCTACAAAAATACAAAGTTTAGAGATAGTGAACGACTAGAAAATAAACATAGTAATAGCCTAAAACAGATAAACGTGCTAAGTTGCAAATTTAGACAGTGACCAGCGGTTGGTTCGCAAAGTGTCACGTTAAACTTGTTATAAGATACATAGTTTTATAATAATTACAACAGCAAATATATTGAACACTAAATGCACATAACATAACCAATATAGGCATAACTTAGAATCTAAATTCTGGATCATGAAAAACTACGAATATTAAAGGCGTCCTGATCTCAATGGCTGGAGGAACCATGTCGAGACTTTCGCCCCCAGAGACCTAAGGTGGTGAGACAAACCTTTCTTCTCTACTCTGTCCTGTCATCTTTTACTTTCTTCTTAAAACTGAAATATTATAATTTCTTCTTTCTCATTTATGTACATTTTATGTTCAGTAAGTATAAAAGTTGCATTACATAAACAAAAAATAAGGAAAAAACAGAGAAAGTAAAAAGTGTCCTCCTCCATGTGGCAGGGACGGGAAACAGTCAGAGTGGTGGTTTTGTATTGGAATGGCCTGTCGGCGATCCCTATGCACACTACCTGATACAGTGACTAAGAGACCTCTACGGCCGGCAGTAAGAAATTAGGTAGCCGACGGCAAAAAAACTAGTGGGATTTAAAAAAAGTCCCTATGCTCTTGGCATCAGTGCGGACGGTGCCGTCTACATCTACATACGTACTGCGAAATCTACTGTACGGTGCGTGGTGAAGGGTACCCTGTACCACTACTAGACATTTCCTTTGTTGTTCCATTCGCAAACAGAGCGAAGGAAAAGCCACTGTCTATATGCACCCACACGAACCCTAATCTTATTAATTTCATCTTCGTGGTCCTTATGCGAAATGCACGTCGGCGACATTAGAATCGTTCTGCAGTCAGCCTCAGATGCCGGTTCTCTAAATTTTCTCAATAGTGCACCTCGTAAAGAACGTCGCCTTCTTTCCAATGATTCCCGTTTGAGTTCACTACTAATATTGTAGTCGAACATTATGGGATTGTTTCTCCTACTCATCTCTATCAACTTCCATTTATCTACATTTAGAGCTAGCTGCCATTCATGACACCAACTACAAATTTTGTCTAAGTCATCTTGAATCCTACAGTCACTCAACGAGAACACCTTCCCATACACCACAGCATCTTCAACTGAGCCGCAGACTGCTGCTTAACCTGTTAGTCAGGTCACTTATGTATATAGAAAATAAAGGAGGTAAAATCGCACTTCCCTGGGGCACTCCTGACGATACTTGTTTCTGATGAACACTCGCCGTCGAGGACAACCTATTGAATTCTGTCACTTGAGAAGTCTTCGAGCCACTCACATAGCTGGGAACCTATTCCATATGCTTGTAGCTTCGTTAACAGTCGGTAGTGTGGCACCGTGTCAAGTACTTTACGGAAATTTAGGAATATGGAACCCGCCTGCTGCCCTTCGCAGGATCTCATGTGAGAAAAAGGCAAGCTGAGCTTTGCTCTAAAAGCGTGCTGATTTGTGGACAGAAGCTGTTCCCTGCCAAGAAAATTTATTATACTCAAGGTTTCTGCAGAAAACCGATGTTAAAGATACTGGTCTGTAATTTTGAGAGTCAGTTCATTTACCCTTCTGTATACTGGAGTCACCCGCGCTTTTTTCCAGTCGCTTCGGACTTCGCAGTGGGAGAGAGGTACGCGATAAATACAAGCTAAGTAAGGGACCAGTGGTGTAGAGTACTTTTTGTAAAATCGAATTGGTATCCTTGCAGGGCCGTACGACTTATTTGCTGTCAACCCTTTCAACTGTTTCTGTACGCCAGGGATGCTTATTACTATGTCTTACATACGGAAGTCTGTGCGATGGTCAAACGTTTTTCATACCTTCGGCGGCCTGACGTTGTGGGGCCAACCCCATTTGGCGCTACATTCACGCTGACCTCACGCCATGTGTCGTCCGATTTCCTGTGTATGACAGGTATGCCTCTCGCAACATGCTTCCACACTTTCATTCATTTCCAATAAGTAGTTAACACGTTATTTTACTTTGTGTAGTTCGTCCTTACAACAGTGTATACTGGTCCATCGTGTTTTGCTGTCAGAGGTTGTTAACTTAAAAAATATATAAAAGTGATCCATGAAAGCTTCTGCGAAGAATGAAGTAAGAGAGCAACTGCAATTATTGTAGCCCAGCACATGGCAAAAAAATTATGGACAACAGTAGGATATATGAAATTAGATGCATTGACCCTAAGTAGTTTTCAGTTCATCACTCACGCAAAGCCATAGGAAATAGATTCTCCGAGAATAATCGCAGCTGGAGACAACAAAACTCCAATGTACTGAGCGTTTATAAATTTAATGAGGCTACGAGAAGACGAAGTCCCATAGCTTGCATTTGGCAAAAACAGTATGCGAAAACTGGCACCGTTGGAAGCACTTCACATTAATAAACATACGGAACACAATGCATACCTAATACTATAGACTGAAATTGAGCTAATTATCTCCTATCTGCTGAAATTCAGTAAATCCTCTGATTTCTCTACGCTTCCAACTCTGTCTATATCACCCTGCTCAAGCATTTTGTTTTATGTTTGTTTTATATTGGTTTTCAATATGTCTGAATTTCATTAATATTGTGCTGTTTGACTAACATCACTTCACTTGCGTGCAATTCTACATATTCTTATAAATCTACACATTACACGTTACTTATGACGATAGGTAACTTCTAAATTTAGGTATAGATGTCTAGTGATTTGCACTTATAATATGATTTTAACTCCCCCCCCTCTCTCTCTTCTTTTACAATAATTCAACAATTAATTTTAGTGGTATCCGCTACGTCAAGATTGCATTTTCAAAGGTGAATTTCACTCTGTTACTTTTGTTGTACATAATTCGTGTGCGAGTTGTTATCAGCTTGCCATCACTCATTTCTTTTTACAAAAAACTCGTACGGGAAAAATCTGTTCACAGCGAAATGCATCAGGTTGGAGCAAGTCTGGCGGTTTCATTTTTGTTAAGAGTGTTAGTTACTTAATCAATTGATCTAGACATTTACTCGCTTGTTATGTTAGTACAACGCGGGCTTTGATACGCAAATACGTAAGTCTAACATGATGATTACCGATGTAACACCTTCTCTCTAACAAACTTAGTTTCCCATCTTTTTGCGTACTGGATTACATGTGGTGTCTGAGTGGTGAGGCCATCGGCATTGAACTGACACTCTTGTGCATGATGGTCCTGGGCGGCAGTTACCTGAGCCCTCCGATAAGTGTGTTACCATCAGGGATGATCCAGCCTCCCACTCGCCACTGTCGGCCACCCTCGGCGTACGATGTCTAGGCGCCCGTGGTATTGGGTGAAGCGCCTCTTCGCTACGAGTAGACCGTGTCCTGATATTCTTGACAGTTGTGCCGACTGCATATAATATCTTGCAGGGGCAGTAGGAAGCCATATTAGGCCCACCTTGGAATTTGACAACATCGCCGGTGGCCCCGGTCTGGCGAGCAGAGAGGGCGTTACTGGAAATTTTAGGCTGCAGTTTGGACTGCAGACAAAATCTTGCGGAGGACAAGAAGCGCTGCATCGCACATCAGGCCCGCTCCGGAATTTCACTGCCTCCTTGGCACGGATACTTGGAGGTTATCGGCCCAAACGTAAAACGTGAACTAGCTGTCTGAAGATGAACCTATCGGTTCGAAACCGGTAACGGTGCTGCTTAAATAAATAAATGGCATTGTAAAAAGTGGCTGGTTGCTGTAATCTTCTGTGTAAGGGTCAACCTATATTTTGTACACAGACATGAGCTCAATATGTCGGTTTTTGACAAAATAGCATCGAGCTTTTGACGTGGGAAATAGCGCACTCATTGACTGGATAATATTCTAAAAATTAGCCAGAGTGAAGAAACTAGTGTCGACTTTCGAAGGGACAGAAGCTTGAGTTTCCACTCTTTGGACAGGGCGTCCATAGTTTTCCCAGGTAGTGGTCTAGCACCAAACTTTTGTAAATTTGTTCAAACTGAAAAAAAATTAGTAGAGTGGCTCAAGTAATAACAAACCTTCTGGAAGAGAGAGAGAAATATTTACCTCTCATTGGTGGCGTTCCTAACAGTCTCTCTTATTCGACTACCAGTTATTTTCGGAGCTCTTTCCACGGAGAGCTCAGGGGAGAATCATTTTAACTTAACTCTCTGAGTGGGGCGCGAAGGCGACTGGTTTCTTGATCGGGATGAGAAGCAGAACGGGACTCTTGGTTGGGACCAAGCCGCAGCACTCTTCTTCAGCTGGCAGGGGGTTGAGGCGAGAAATCCATCCCCTGTACAGGCTACATGCAGCACCTGCAGCGGAAATTACTTCTGCCATTGGTGAAGTCGCAGCTCGTCTTTTCGCCTCTTAACGTTGGTGGCAGCAAAGCGAAGCGCGATGCAGTGACAGGACACGAGTAGGTGCGTTTTTAGTTAAAGCACATTATCTCGTTTCGAATCACGCTCTGACCGTCGAGGGCTTAACGATGATGCAGTTATTTGGATCCCTTCATGTATTTTCCTAACACTACCAAAGCGACACTACCATCATTTCTGATGTGAAATCGTGAACTTACTCTACTTGAATGAGCTCGCGAGTGTCCGCCCATGGTAGCTGAGTGGCGCCGGCACGGTAGCTCAACGTGTTCGGTCGGAGGGTTAGCAGCTCTCTGTAATAAAAAAAAAAACTGAGTGAATGTATCAATAGCGAACTTCAACGGATGTCATGGTACGTCAGCCCCGAACAAGGCAACGAACGTAAACGAATAAAATGAGATTAAAACAAAAAAAAGTGGTCAGCGCGACGGAATGTCATAATTAACGGCCGGGGTTCGATTCCCAGCTGGGTCAGAGATTTTCCGCGATCAGGGACTGGGTGTTGTGTTGTCCTTATCACTACCCTTTCATGCTCATCGACACACAAGTCGTCGAAGTGCCATCAACTCGAAAGACTTGCACCAGGCGAACGTCTACCCGACGGGAGGCTCTATCCACACGCCATTTCCATTTACCTCGCGAGTTAGTTAACTGACTATTTTCTTCCTTTTCCAGGGGAATTTTCCGCTCAGTTGTTACAACTACACTCCTGGAAATGGAAAAAAGAACACATTGACACCAGTGTGTCAGACCCACCATACTTGCTCCGGACACTGCGAGAGGGCTGTACAAGCAGTGATCACACGCACGGCACAGCGGACACACCAGGAACCGCGGTGTTGGCCGTCGAATGGCGCTAGCTGCGCAGCATTTGTGCACCGCCGCCGTCAGTGTCAGCCAGTTTGCCGTGGCATACGGAGCTCCATCGCAGTCTTTAACACTGGTAGCATGCCGCGACAGCGTGGACGTGAACCGTATGTGCAGTTGACGGACTTTGAGCGAGGGCGTATAGTGGGCATGCGGGAGGCCGGGTGGACGTACCGCCGAATTGCTCAACACGTGGGGCGTGAGGTCTCCACAGTACATCGATGTCGTCGCCAGTGGTCGGCGGAAGGTGCACGTGCCCGTCGACCTGGGACCGGACTGCAGCGACGCACGGATGCACGCCAAGACCGTAGGATCCTACGCAGTGCCGTAGGGGACCGCACAGCCACTTCCCAGCAAATTAGGGACACTGTTGCTCCTGGGGTATCGGCGAGGACCATTCGCAACCGTCTCCATGAAGCTGGGCTACGGTCCCGCACACCGTTAGGCCGTCTTCCGCTCACGCCCCAACATCGTGCAGCCCGCCTCCAGTGGTGTCGCGACAGGCGTGAATGGAGGGACGAATGGAGACGTGTCGTCTTCAGCGATGAGAGTCGCTTCTGCCTTGGTGCCAATGATGGTCGTATGCGTGTTTGGCGCCGTGCAGGTGAGCGCCACAGTCAGGACTGCATACGACCGAGGCACACAGGGCCAACACCCGGCATCATGGTGTGGGGAGCGATCTCCTACACTGGCCGTACACCACTGGTGATCGTCGAGGGGACACTGAATAGTGCACGGTACATCCAAACCGTCATCGAAGCCATCGTTCTACCATTCCTAGACCGGCAAGGGAACTTGCTGTTCCAACAGGGCAATGCACGTCCGCCTGTATCCCGTGCCACCCAACGTGCTCTAGAAGGTGTAAGTCAACTAACCTGGCCAGCAAGATCTCCGGATCTGTCCCCCATTGAGCATGTTTGGGACTGGATGAAGCGTCGTCTCACGCGGTCTGCACGTCCAGCACGAACGCTGGTCCAACTGAGGCGCCAGGTGGAAATGGCATGGCAAGCCGTTCCACAGGACTACATTCAGCATCTCTACGATCGTCTCCATGGGAGAATAGCAGCCTGCATTGCTGCGAAAGGTGAATATACACTGTACTAGTGCCGACATTGTGCATGCTCTGTTGCCTGTGTCTATGTGCCTGTGGTTCTGTCAGTGTGATCATGTGATGTATCTGACCCCAGGAATGTGTCAATAAAGTTTCCCCTTCCTGGGACAATGAATTCACGGTGTTCTTATTTCAATTTCCAGGAGTGTATATATATGTTCATGTTTTATAATACGATTTCTACTTACCTACAGTGTCTGCGAGGGTTGACTATTACGTTTGTTTATCATGTGTTGCTCTTCCTGAGGAATATTTTGTAATAAATGATTGTGTTAATTACCGCTCTTTCAATTCAGTCTACAAGTTGTTGATCATGTCGGCACCAATGACGCATGCTACTGAGACCATCTTCAATTCCTATGGGTGGCTGGTTGGAGTGGCGAAGACTGTTGTCCTTGCTCGCTGAGTACAAGCAGGGCTCACGATTTGCGCCATAGGGTCAACCGGGGATCTTTACTTGGCGCCTAGTGGAGGGTCTCAACCAAAAGCTCAGTCGATTCTGTGACAGTCATGGCTGCAAACATCTGCACCTGCGTATTTGCGTGGAGAGCGGGATGCACTACAAAAAGCAAACTGCGAGTTGGGTAGCAGAGTACTTGTTGAGTGCAATGATCCTAAACCCACTGATCTCCAGAAAATTTGTCGCAATCGAATTATTTTCGGAATCGAGAGCTGGCTGGAATCCGAATTACAAGCTCCGAAATACTTATCGAAGCATGGAACTTATATAAAAAAGACAGATTAGACGCATAGGATGGGGAGTGTTGATGGCTGCAACAAAAATATTTTGCTTATCGTGGTCGCATCTGAGTCTGACTGAAGTTATCTGACTCGAGTACCAGACCTAGGCAAACTCAAGTTAGTTGCTGCAGATTTTTACCGGCCACCTGATTCCGCCTTAACAGTTGTATAATCATTCAGAGAAAGTCTACGCACAGTAGCGCGGAAATACTGAGATACTGCAATATCAATTGGAGACGACCTTAATCTACCGAGTATCGAATGAGACGTCCATGGATTCATAGCAGGTGGTACAGACAGACAGTCTTGTGAACTACTTTTGAATGCGTTTTACGGAAACTGAGTTGAACAACTGGTTACACAACCCACACTAAATGGAAATATTTTAGACTTCGTAACTAAAACAGACCTGCTCTTATCGACAATATCAATATAGAGACAGAGCTTAGTGACCATGATGTCACACTAGCGACGATGATTACTAAGCTTAATAAAGAGATCAAAAAGTTTAGGAGAGTATTTATGCTAGAAAAACAGATAAGCATTTATTAGTAATATACTTAGACAATGAATGGACATCATTTAGTTCCAATATGATGAACAAAGAGGTATCATGGGCAAAGTTTAAACTGATTGTAAATCGCGCTCTGGAGATGTATGTGGCAAGTGAGTGGATTAAGACTAGAGAAGACCTACCGTGGTTTAATAATAAAATTCGAAAACTGCAGAGGAAGCAAATACTGTTGCACTCTCAATTCAAAAGGAACGCGCAAAAGTCGACAGGCAAAAGTTAGTGGAAACTCGTGCGTGCGTAAGGAGATCGAAGCACGGAGCATATAACTTCCACCATAGTACCTCAACAAAAGACCTTGTCGACAACAACAGAAAATTCTAGTCATATCTAAAATGGGGTCGAAGATCTCAATCCAGTCATATGTCGATCAATCTGTGATGAATTTATTCACGCAGGAGGACATACAGTATTTTGACTGTCCCGCAGCTTCCCGTCTGGAGGTCATAGAATTAGGCATCCCAGTCGTACAGATGCAACTGAAAGAGGTGAAAATAAATAATTCGCCAGGTCCAGATGGAATCCGATTTCGGTTTTACATAGAGTACTCTGTGGCAATGGCCCCTTACTTCATCTGCATCCATCGCGAATCTCTCGCCCAGGGTAAAGTTCCAAGCGACTGGAAAAAAGCGCAGGTAGCTTCTGTATATAAGACACGTAAAAGGAACCGCGTAATTACCAACCAGTAATATCCTTAACATCGGTTTGCTGCGGAATTCTTGAACAAATCCTGAGTTCGAATGTAATAAACTCCTTAGAGAGAGAAAGGCTTCTGTCCACAAGTCAGTACGGATTTAGGAGGGGCGTTCAATAAGTAATGCGACACATCTTTTATCTCGGCCAATTTACGCTGAAAAAATACGACATTTCTTGTGGGATATTGTGGAATATTCCCGCTTCATCCCCTATAGTTTCATCAAGTTCCGATAATTCGCGGCGCTGTACGTTGCCTTCAAAATGGGGTCTGTAACGGAGGTTCGTGCCAAGCAGAGAGCTGTCATTGAGTTTCTTATGGCGGAAAACCAGAGGGTGGCACATATTTGTAGGCTCTTGCAGAATATCTACAGGGAACTGGCGATGAACAAAAGTACGGTGAGTCGTTGGGTGAGGCGTCTGTTATCATCGCAACAATATCGCGCAAACCTGTCCGACCTCCCGGATCTCGCGCCATATATTCGTAGTGGCATACTATCCACAAGTTCATCAAGGCACTGTTGGTCCAGGTTGTCCCACTCCTCAACGGCGATTCGGCGTAGATCCCTCAGAGTGGTTGGTGGGTCGCGTCGTCCATAAACATCCATTTTCAATCTATTCCAAGCATGTTCGATAGACTTCATGCCTGGAGAACATACTGGCCACTCTAGGCGAACGATGTCATTATCCTGAAGGAAGTCATTCACAAGATGTGCACGATGGTGCGCGAATTGTCGTCCATGAAGACGAATGCTTCGCCAATATGCTGCCGAAGTGGTTACACTATCGGTCGGAGGATGGCATTCACGTATCGTACAGCCGTTACGGCTACTTCCATAACCGGCGGCGGCGTACCCCAAAACAGCAGAGAACCTCCACCTTGCTGCACTCGCTGGACAGTGTGTCTAAGGCGTTTAGCCTGACCGGTTTGCCTCCAAACAATTGTCTGGTTGAAAGCACATGCGACACTCATCGTTGAAGAGAACGTGATGCCAATCCTGAGCGGTCCATTCGGCGTGTTGTTGGGCCCATCTGTATCACGCTGCATGGTGTCGTGGCTGCAAAGATGGAACTCGCCATGTGCGTCGGGAGTGAAGTTCGCATCATGCAGCCTCTTGCGCACAGTTTGAGTCGTAAGACGACGTCCTGTGGCTGCACGAAAAGCATTATTCAACATGGTGGCGTTGCCGTCAGGGTCCCTCCAAGACATAATCCGTAGGTAGTGGTCATCCACTGAGCGAGGAATGTCATCGACAGTTCCTGTCTCTCTGTATCACCTGCATGTCCGAACTACATCGCTTTGGTTCACTCCAAGACGCCTGGACGCTTCCGTTGTTCAGAGTCCTTCCTGGTACAAAGTAACAATGCGGACGCGATCGAACCGCGATATTGACCGTCTAGGCATGGTTGAACTACAGACAACATGAGCCGTGTACCTCCTTCCTGGTGGAATGGTTGGAACTGATCGACTATCGGACCCCATCCGTCTAATAAGCACTGCTCATGCGTGGGTGTTTACATCTTTGGTCGGGTTTAGTGACATCTCTGAACAGTCAAAGGGACTGTGTATGTGATACAAAATCCACAGTCAACGACTATCTTCAGGAGTTCTGGGAACCAGGTTGATGCAAATATTTTTTTGATGTGTGTAAATCGACGCAATTCAGGGGCGTACAGATATATTTGCTACCGATGGGGTCGATCACCACACAAATGGGAATCCCTGGAGGGAAGACGAAGTTCTTTTTTGGAGGCATTATTGACGAAATGTAAGGAACCGGCATTTTAGGTTGACTGCAGAACGATTCTACTGTCGCCAACGTTCATTTCGCTTAAGGACCGCGAAGACGATATGAGAGAAATCAGGGTTCGTACGGAAGTTTATAGACAGTCGTCTTTCCGTCGCTCTATTTGCAAGTTGAACAGGAGAACACATTTCTACCAACAAGAGACCACTATGTTGATACCATCACTATAGAATGTTTGACTTTTTGACAGAGGCACATCCTCACCTCTGATTGCGTCGGTTGATCATAATCAGATTGACGATTAGTCCCGCCGTTGCCGTACGCAGGCGTCCACTCCGAACTCTGTGACACGCACTGAGGTTAACACCACGGTGTCCTCTAGTACGAGCACGAACAACGCAAGGTCGCACATTACTCATGTCGATACAATCATCACCGTATACAGCTTTCGTTAGTCTATGGATTTTACTTGGCCGGCCGCTGTGGCCGAGCGGTTCTAGGCGCTTCTGTCTGGAACCGCGCGACCGCTACGGTCGCAGGCTCGAAACCTACCTTGGCCATGGATATGTGTGATGTCCTTAGATTAGTTAGGTTTAAGTAGCTCTACATTCTAGGGGACTGATGACCTCAGATGTTAAGACCCATAGTGGTCAGAGCCCTTTGATTTTACTTGGAGGCACGTTTTCTGCGGTTGGAAACTCGATAACAGCACACAGTATCTCACTCTCGTACATAAACTGTCGGAAAAAAAATTAGTACACCTGGAAAGACGACGTCGATTTTGATCCGTTGACGACATACGCCAACTGGGGGATAGTAGATGTAGCGATGATGTTTTCAACGTTGTCCGCTGAGAGACAGCGTATGGTTCAAATGGCTCTGAGCACTATGGGACTTAACATCTGAGGTCATCAGTCCCCTAGAATTTAGAATTACTTAAACCTAAATAACCTAAGGACATCAGACACATCCATGCCCGAGGCAGGATTCGAACCTGCGACCGTAGCGGTCGCGTGGTTCCAGACTGAAGTGCCTAGAACCGCTCGGCCACACCGGCCGGCGACAGCGTAGTGGTACAACTACGAGAGCGCCATCTGTGTCTGCCCTTTAATAGTAAATGCCCCCGCCCAGGAGGTTCAAAGTGTTGCAAATATGTGAAGAAAGGCAACCATGCCACGGAGACACACTCGAGCTTCCTACAGCCAAACGAGCGAGTTTGAAAGGGATCAGGTTGTAGCTTTCCGAGTGGCGAGATGGTCGTTTCGGAGAACTGTCACACAAGTTGAAAGTGCTGCGTCAGTTGCGCATACCATGCGGGCTTGTGAGCCCAGACACGTTAACACGAACTATTGCGAGCCGGTTATTATCGTTGAGACTACATGCACGCACACCTCTAGCCCGTCTGCCACTCATTCGATAACATTTTCGCTGGTCGACTGATGCCATCAGTGATTCACTTACAAGACGGAACCGGGCGCTGTGGTCTTCAGCAATGGAAGCAGATTCTGCCTGCACTCAAGATATGGTCGTTTGCGCGTACGACGTAGACCTGGTGAGCGCTGTCTTGTAGAGTGCATGCATCCAAGACATATTGGCTGCTCCCCAGGCCTTATGGTATGTGGTGCGCTAAGCTACAACTCTCGTTCACCTTTGGTATTTCTGGCGGGGACGCAGACCAGTGCTTGGTACCTGCAGAATATTGTTAGACTCGTTCTTTTGCCGTTCTTTCAACAGGAATGTGCTGTGTTTTTCCAACAGGATGATGCTCGCCGACACACGGCCCGTGAGACCCGACGGACTCTGTAAGACGTGCAGCAACTTCCCTCACCAGCACGAACTCTGGACTTGGCTCCAGTCGAGCACGTGTGCGGCATGGAGGGATGTGAAATCCAGCCGCGAGGAGTGGCCGCGCGCTTTGAGGCATCATGTCACGGACTGCACGACCCCTCCCGCCGGAGGTTCGAGTTCTCACTCGGGCATGGGTGTGTGTGTTGTTCTTCGCTTAAGTTAGTAAGTTACTTTAAGTAGTGTGTAAGTCTAGGGAACGATGACCTAAGCAGTTTGGTCCCTTAGGACTTCATACACATTTGGACGTGAAATGACTCGTGCGAGTCGTCAATCAACCATCACAGTTTGGTTTCAGAAGTGGCAAAAATACGGAGTCAGCCATAATAGAATTCAGACATGTTGTACTTAATGCTCTTGACAAAGATGAGTGTGTCAAGGGCATATTTTTGAGTCTTTCCAAGGCATTTGATGTAGTCGACCACCAGCTTCTATTAATTAAATTAGAAGCATTAGGAATAGCAGGGGTAGCCAATGAGTGGTTTCGATCATACCTAGCAGATAGGGTACAAAGAGCAGAGATAACACATACTTCAAATAGATCTAAACATGTAGTAAACCACTTATGAGAACCAAAATACATTAATATAGGCGTTCCGCAAGGTAGCATATTAGGACAAATACTATTCCTGATATACATCAATGACTTTTCCAGTAGTGTTACTCATGGTGAAAAAGTTCTCCTCGCTGATTTCAGCAATATAATAGTAACTGAGAAAACAAGAGAACTCCTTGCGGAGAAAGCAAATGAAACTCTCAAAGGAGTTTACGATTGGTCAATTAGCAATAAAGTGACATTGAAGATCAAGAAAACTAATGCCAAGAAGTTCAGTTTGAAGACGGAAAATGACAATGTTAAATTAAATGTAGATGGCACCTCTGTAGACTATGTAACAAATACAGAATTTGTAGGAATGAATATTGATTCTCAGTTGAAGTGGTGTGAACACAGAAAGGTACTTGCAAACATAATTTCATCAGCATGTTATACCCTTAAAATCCTGTCATCAGTGTGTAACAAGCAGTGTCTTTTAGTTACATACTATTCATAAGTTCACACGGTTCTTAGCTATGGCATTCTTTTTTGGGGAACAAACGCACAAAATATGAACATAATTTTCAAACTCCAGAAAAGAGCTATAATAATAATAATAACCAAAAATAGTAGTCAAGCTCATTGTGAAGCTCTGTCCAAAACACTGGGGATTTTAACTGCTCCGTGTGAATGCATTTAGCAGTCAGTTGTACGCATCAAAAATACATTGGTAGTTACTGCACAAACGGCTCTGACCATGACCATGCAACAAGAGCTAGACTGAACTTACATTTACCAAGAAAAAAATCTTCATAAAATTCGAAACAACGTTTTCTACCAAGGAATAAAACTGTACAATAAATTACCAAAAGTATTAAAGAAACTGCAAAAATACACTTATTTAAAAAGGCAGCTAAAAAGTACCTCTTATGCAATACATTTTATACATTGAAGGACTACTTAGATAAAACAGAGTAGGTGTTTGGTAAAAAAATGCTATACAAATAAATAATAATAATGATTATAAAACATCCAACATTCCACATAACACCTTCACACTATGTTTTTTCCTTCTTTTTTCCTTTTCTAGAAAAACTTACCGCCAAGCTATGCATAACACAATACTAACACATCTTCCTCTTTCTGAGCTCAACATCTCACGCATTATAGAGGGATGCCGACTCGGTTTTTCAGGATAGCAAATGGGAAGTTGCGGTACAAAAATGGCCTTGAGGTCACCAGCGTCGTGTATGTGTTTGTGTGTGGAGTGGGTGAAGTGCTATGAAACAATGTGTGTATAATGTGTGCAGTGACTGACAGTGAGATATGAGTGAACAGTGTGGGATTACATTATTTAATATGTTATTTGTAAAAAAAAGTATTGTATACCAGGAGTAAGTCTAATGATTGTCTCTAACTAGAAGTCTGTAAATGTATGTGTCTAAGGATTAGCTTATTTTAAATTGGTCTAAACTTGTAAATACTTTGACATGCCCTATATCCTTATAAAAATAGATCTATGAATGAATAAAGCTACTACTATTACTACTACTGATACCCTTACAGAACTAAGTGAACAAGTCGAGCAGGCGTGACATAGCATATCCCAGAACAGTATTTTCTATCTGTAGGATCGACAGGATGCCTGAGTGAGTGTCTGCGTTGCCGCCCGTGGAGGCTACAGCACGTTCTAATATGCGTCGATATCTGGTACCTCAGATCCGCTTGTGCTGTTGATCTGTAAATGCAATCATTTCATGTACCCCATATGCACTGTTGCAACAATAATTCTTGAGTGAACTGGAAATCTCTAAAATGGTGTACAGTTTTTTTTACAGCAGTGTAGTTACATTACAATACAGCCATGTTACACCCTAAAATTCGGAGCCATCTAGCGGCAGAGGTTTGCAGCTTGTATCAGCGAAACGGGAAGGTTGACCGAGTGATATGTATGACGTGTAATACCTCTACCTGTGCGTGTAGAATAGTTGTCGTGAAGTTGGGTGCTAGTTAATATGTGGTTTCAACTTCACCTCGTACATCTTAGGTGATTGAGTATGGCAGGAAAAGTGAGCGCTAATAATTCGCCATCCTATGTTTGGGCAGGGCAACGGCTTTGCCGCTGTGGATACACCGGTTCCCGTGAGATCACCGAAGTTAAGCGCTGTCAGGCGTGGCCGGCACTTGGATGGGTGACAATCCAGACCACCATGTGCTGTTGCCATTTTTCGGGGTGCACTCAACCTCGTGATGGCAATTGAGGAGCTACTCGACCGAATAGTAGCGGTTCCGGTCAAAGAAAACCATCATAACGACCGGGAGAGCGGTGTGCTGACCACACGCCCCTCCTATCCTCGTCCTCAGCTGAGGATGACACGGCGGTCGAATGGTCCCGATGGGCCACTAGTGGCCTGAAGACGGAGTGCTATGTTTGGGGACTGAAGTATGGTTTTCTAAACACATGTTCCTGCGACGGGCATCTTTCATCGAGTTGCTGCTGAATGCCTCCAGCATATGGCAATATGTATGACGTGTAATACCTCTACCGATATTGAGAACAGAATAAAAAATTCGGAAGCATTATTTTTCTGCTTGCCTAGGTAGATGTTGAGTAGATACGGTAGACTTTACGAGAGACTGGCTGGAACTCGAGGTATATATCTGATTCTATATCGACAAAATGCCGACACGTAAGTTTCTGTTAAAACTTACATGTGTGTGCGAAGTAATATAGTGTAAATTCTAACGCATAATGGATGTACGTTAGAGGACAGCCAACGGCGTCCTTTCCTGCGTCCGCTCACGTAGCCGCACTGCAGTCGTAAGAACACCACCTGGTAAACATTGATGATGTAAATGCTTACTCCGTTCACAGATTAGTACCTCTCGTCACACGAGCAGTAACAGATGCTGGCGATTGCGAAAGTCCGCTGCTCGCGAGCAGTCAAGGTGCAACCTAGTGAGTGTGCGAATATCACTGGAGGTTCCTAGCACGTAGCGTTGCTATTTGCTGCCAGCGTGGCTCTTAGGAACGCTAGAGTATGTTTGACGGAACAACAGAAGGCTTCGTTGCTTCATGAACAATACATTTCAGATTGTAACTGCGATCCAAGAATTGTAACGGACTCTATAACTGAATATCATAGATTTTGAAAAGATGACGTGTTCTTTCTGACATGATGAGACAGGTGCTGTCTTGCTGACCTGGGTTATTTTGAAAAATGGGGGTTTTCTCGCGTTCGATGAGACGAGTACTGTGTATCACGTCGCCCTCATGGCTTAAGTGGCAATCATATGTAAAGAGACTAAAGTCCGTTAAGTTAACAACAATTAACAAACACATAGCGCCGATAACTCCAAATGAAAGGAAAGAAGAGTTGTCTAATATTCATTTGATAATGAGGTCATTACAGATAGGGCACAGGGGCAGTAACATAGTGTACGTGTGGGATTCCTTTTACACAGCTGTCACGCTTACTGCTGCCCTCCGCCAAGCTTGACCAACGGTCCGTAGCAGCTTCCAGTACACCTACTGTGTAATGTGCTGCATATACATCTATATTCTTCAAGCCACAGTATGGTGGTGGCAGTTGGCCACAGCGCGCTGTACGGTAGGTGAGAGCCTGCAGGATCGCCCAATGAAATGCTTCTAGTAGTTCCCTTGGGCCCGCTCAGCCTAGGCGACATACCTGTCAAGCTAGGAAATTATTCCTAAAAGCTACTCTCAGTGAATGCAATTCTAAATAGTAACATTGGTATGAAAACTGCCCATGAGATTGGAAAGAGCCCATTTTTTCTAAGTTAAAATGGCGAGAATTTACTCGAAGTATCTTTTGTTTTCCCCTCTGTTTGGTTCGAGCACCAGACTCACACATGAGGGTTTTCGCCCAAGGGGTTCATATCCTGACAACATTATTTTTTTCGCAATTTCAGCTAGTTCCACATTTTTTGTAGTTTTCGCAGTATATAAGCATTACACATATTCACTAAACTAAACTACTGGTGCTCGTGCGAGTATCATAGCGATGAATTCGAAGATTTTAAAAAAAATATTTAAATAGACTGGCATGCGAATTTTCCAAATGATTTGAGGTTATTACCTCGTTTCGGTTTGCTGGAATAAATGGCTGTATTTCCACCGTAAGTTACATTGAGAAGTATCCTTTATTTAATGTTAGGTGACTAGTTTCGGCCGCCTGTGATTAGCTGAGCGGTCTGGGGCGCTGCAGACATGTATTGTGCGGCTGGTCCCGGCGGAGGTTCGAGTCCTCCCTCGGGCACGGGTGTGTGTGTTTCTCCTTAGAATAATTTAGGTTAAGTAGTGTGTAAGCTTAGGGACTGATGACCTTAGCAGTTAAGTCCCATAAGATTTCTCACACATTTGAACATTTTTTTTTTTTACTAGTTTCGGACATTGCGTCCATTCTCAATCCATCCGTCTCCCTGTTTTATTTTATTTTATCCTTACTCTGTTCTCTGCAGGGTTGCACGAGCATCCTTAAGCTACACACCGGCTACTGACCTTTGTCTCCATATCTAACCTTTTTCCACAAGACACCCATCCTCTTCTATATTCACCGTTTTTTTAAGTCGTCCTCCCTTGTCAACATATGACAACATGTACTACTACCATTCAGTGAGAGACATTGAGAACAACTTAAAAATTTTACATCTAGCAGAAAAGGGAGCCACTATGAATATATTGGAAGAAATAGAAATAAACATACACAGATACAGACTGTATCCTTAATGAACAAACTGAGTTGGCTAATACCCCTTTCCTCAAAAATTTCCAAAAATTATTTCCCATCCTCCAAAGTAAATAGTATTCCTACGCCTATCTGCAGCTCAAGTAGCAAATTTATATGTTACTACAATTCTCATGATGCTAAATGTAAATAAATAATGTACTATCTTACCCATATATATAAATCTTTGACATGGAACATCTTTATAATTAGTGTAGCAGTATTCGCTCTAATATTCACAAAATCAGTGTTTCCCTGTACTGGTGTAAAAGGCATTCCAGTTGCATAAGTGAATATACGATCTTTTTCCAAACATAGGGCATATTTATAATGTTACGATACATCATAGCATCTTTGACACTCATATGTTTCTAAATACTTTGTATCTATCAAAACATGCGGTGCATGTTAGAAGTCTGTTCTGTGAGAAATCTGAAGTGCTCAGTGATACAAATTTACGTTTGGAACGGCAGGAAAGTGGTGGAAATTTATTCAGTGACAAATCCGAAGCGCTCAATTACACAAGTTTATGTGTGCAATGATGGGAATGTGGGGAAAACTACGAACGTCGTCTGCTGGACGAAAAGTATGAAAATAAGTACTCCAAACCGACATTTCACGTGAGTCAGATCTCAATGCAAATCTGTAACGCAACCATCTGTGTGACGCGCTTATGATTATGTATAATTTATATTTTAGGATAACTAATCAGTAAAAAACGCACGACATGTTGTAATGAAAGCATGAAAGCCGTCTGACGATGACTTGTAATGATTCGAAACCGTTAACGATATCTTTTGAATAAAGGAACTTAAAATAAATTTGTGGCTGGTTGCTAACTCAACACCATCAACAACTGTCCTCAGATAACAGCCACGGTCTTCAACCATGTCATCATATGACAAAATTGCAACTCATTCTTTTCTCTTTTCTCTTCAGATCTGAGCAAGCTGCCTTACTCTGCAGATGCACACTAACTATCTCGTATCACACTGATGCAGCACTATTTCGTACACATAACATTCTGTTAAGCACAGTGATGAAAATTGCTGGAATCGTACCGACTGGAACGGAAAGTATTATATCATGAGGCATCAGACCAATAATTATCAAACTTTGTGGAAATGTTTATCACAAAACGTGTATTAAGTGATTCAGCTATCATTCCACTCTGAACTGTTGTACATAATCAATATCAGTGAATGGTGTGATCACCATGAGCATGCATTCGGTGTGAAGTGGAACTAAACAGCCTCCGAATGCCAGAATAAGTAATTTATTGCCATTCCTAAAACTCATGCTGTGATGCTTCATAAGGAATGTTCGGTTGAGCTTGGTGTGAACTGGGCAGGACAACGCAGGATCCATTTGATTTATGTGCTGCAATGTGAGGACTTGCATTACCCTGCTGAAAGTTTCCGTTTGATAACCTAGTCATGAGGCCGTTGGCAACAGGGTTTACCATCTTTGCCACATCCTTGCCATACCAAATTAGTCCTGTTCCTGTACCCGGTAGCTCTCCACATCATGATTCCAGTACTCAGAAAGTTATGGCTATCGATTATTGCTAGTTCTTGTTATGACTCATCAGGTAGTCAACGGACACATTAGCATCGTCTCACAGCCACAAACAGAAACGAGACTCATCTTTGAACAACACAGAATGCTATTCAATGTCCCAATTAACTCTGACTCTACACCATGCAAATCTCTGTTGCCTGTGGCAGCAGTAAACGACCCATGTCAACTCGGGTCTCAATCTAGCTTCCAGCAGCATGTTCCCGACGATTCGCTGTGACGCTCTGTCTATAACATATTCACGGATTTCAGCTGTTGTCTTCTGTCTGTTCGTCTGATCCATTCGTCCAATCCCGAAACCTTCTTGGCGTAGTATTTCTGGAAGGAGCCGTGGCTGTTCTGACTACACTGCTAGCCAGACTCCACCTCGTTACCACTCGTTCTGCTATAATGCGCTACAGCCAACTGTCTATCCGATCTGTCAGTACGATGCTCCCATGTATCTCATACAAACGATCTGACCTTTATTTAAGTCTGAAAGAAGGCAATAAGCTGCAAGCACACGTTGTCTGTGAATGTTGTGTTGTGATCTCGACTTTAAGCTTTCCACTGGTGTTAGCCTTCATGTTCACACATCATTCTTCATCTGTAGGCATGGCTGTTTTGGGTACTGAAAATAAGCTCAAATAATCATAAGCACATTTTTATGTGTCACCAATAGGTAATATCGTCATACCTAAGGCATCTAATGTCAGAAATATTCCACAATTGCGAATAAATTTCATAACTTTAGTACAGGTGCAAGATCGTCACGAACGTCTGTTTCTTCAGACATTGTTATAAATAAGTATTACAATCCCTCAATGGGCAAAATTATGATCGTAATATTAACGTTGAACACGTTTGCCTCCTTGAAACCCTGTAGCGGTAATACAAGTAAAGTTGGGAGTGATGGGGTCGTAGACAGGTGACATATGGAAGTTTGAGGCTGTCCTGAAAGCTTGCTCGGATACACGAAGTTGTTAAGGGGACCGTTTGCGACAGGCGGGAAATCTGGGTTCGAGACCCTGACCGGCAAAAGTTTTCATTTGTCACCAATAGGTAAAAGTAAGAACATGTATCTATTCTGATGATATAGGCCTTGTGACACATTCTAATGATTTTACAACTACAGAAGCGATTCTCATTCAGAATTTTTTTAAAAGGAAAACAAAACGATCTTCCATCTTCCACCTGAGTAATAGGTATGTTGGCTATAAACTGCAAATTGCATTCAGAAATCAATTGCTGTCATATAACCCATTCCAAAAATGGCTGGGCGTTACTCTGGACCTCTCCGAGACAGATAGAAAACACCTAACTGAAACAGCCTCAAACCAGAAACAACACATTAAACAAAATCTCTGGAATAAGTTGGGGAGCTAAGGCGCCAGACCTGAAAACAACTGCCCTCTAACTTGTGTATTGTGTGGATAAATATTGCTGCCCAGTGTGGCTGAACAGTGCTCATACAGATATGGCTGATACGCAGCTGGATGCGGCCGTGAGAAGTATAATCTGCACAATAAAATCCACAACTACAGAATGGCTACCTGTTCTGTCTAATGTTGAACCACCGAAGATACGACGTGAAGTTGCTTTGAAAAGCGACGGGGGAAATGTTCCAGAAATACCTCGGTGGCACTACACCACAACTGTGACGCCACTCAAAGGCAAAGACTTAAGTCTAAGGAAGCCTCCTGGAAACTTGCCAAAAGGCTCACTTCTGAATGATTCCACCCAGAAAAAGCATGGCACAATGAGTGGTTCGCAGTCAGTCCTGACCTTGAAGGTCACATTGTCTTTCTTACACAAGCCCCTCCCGGATTCCATCTACCGAGGAGGTTATTTTTTACATTAAATTACATTTATAGTTTTCCATGGACCCCTTGGAGAGGAGTCTCTGGGATGTGGAAAGAGTCAAAGGTTTTTTTTCTCCGATACATGGATATTGTACAATTCTAATGCAGACAGAGCTATGATCTACAACCCTTGTGAAGATATTCATCGATGGAATAGAAGGAGTTAGCCAACAGGAAGTTCTTTAACTCACTCTGAAACCTATCTTTATCACTTACAAGAAATTTGATATCCTCTGATAAGTTATTGAATATATGAGTACCCATGTATTTGACTCCTTTTTGTACTAATTTTAAGCTTTTATAGTCCTTATACAGATTGTTTTTGGTTCTGGTATTATAATCTTGTTTTGCACTATTTTGTGTAATAAGAGACATGTTGGAAATGACAAAGGACATGAATGAGTATATGTACTGAGAAGTAGAAGTCAGAATACCAAGTTTATTAAAGAGATCTCTGCATGATGATCTAGGACTGACAGCAGATATAATTCTAATGACTCGTTTCTGAATTTTGAGAATGTTCTCTTTGTGAGAGGAGTTACCACAAAATATGATTCCATAACTCATTAGTGAATGCAAGTACGCCTAGTAAACTAACTTCTTTATTTTTAAATGACCTATTTCTGCTATAATGCGTACTGAAAATGTAGCTGTACTAAGGCGTTTCATTAAGTCTAGAATGTGAGTTTTCCAATTTAGGTTGCGGTCAATTTGTAGCCCTAAAAATTTGACACTGCCTACAGCTTTAATTTCATTGTTTGAATACATTATACTTATAGGATCAGGTATTCTTTGTCATGCACTAAACTGTATGTACTGGGTCTTGTCAAAATTCAGTGACAGTCCATTTGCTGTGAACCACACATTGATACAAATATTTCATTAGCTGATTGCTCAGTGAGATCACGGGTACTGTTTTATATACCAATACTTTTATCATCAGCAAATAAGACAAAATTTGCATTTTGTGACACTGAGTATGGAAGGTCATTAATGTATAATAGGAACAACAAGGGACCTAAAATAGAGCCCTGGGGCACCCCTTGTCTGATAGTTTCATATTTTGAATGACTATTGTTATGTGGTAAGCCTGATACAGACATACACTGTTTTCCATTAAAAAGATAGGATGAGAACCATGAGCCTGCTACTCCTGTTATCCCATAATATTTTAACTTTTGTATAAGCCTGATACAGACATACAGTTTTCCATTAAAAAATTGGATTAGAACCATGAGCCTGGTACTCCTGTTATCCCATAATATTTTAACTTTTGTATAAGGATATCAACTTAAAACAATCAAAAGCTTTAGCCAGATCACAGAATATTCCAAGTGGTAATAACTTTTGATTTATTGATTCTAATATATCATCTGTAAAAGTGAATATAGCTTGATCAGTTGACAATCCTTTCCGAAATCCAAACTGATTGCGAATGAGAATATTTTTCTGTACTAAGTGTTTAAAGTCTATTGTATAAAACCCTTTCAAACACTTTGAAAATATTGCCAATAATGAATTGGGACGGAAGTTTGTCTCCTTTTGAGTGTAATGGTTTGACAATAGCATATTTAAGCCTATCTGGAAAAGCGCCACTGTGGAGGGATTCATTACATAAGTAATTGAGGATGTCACAAAGTTCGGAGGAGCAACATTTTATTATGGTAGTGCTGATTCCATCATAACCACTGTAACATTTGTTTCTAAGAGAGTTAATAATATTAGAAATCTCTTTCAGTGAGGTAGGATATACTTGAATTTTCTCAAACTTCTGCGGAAATGCATTTTTTAAATATTTTAAGCTGTCTTCTGAGGAACTATGCAAACCTAAGTTGTCTGCTACTGAAAGGAAAAAGTTGTTGAGAGTGTCTGCAATTTTGGAGGTACCTCTAATTAACTCATTATTTGCATTTAACCTAATTTGACCATCCTAAATCGCATATGCACCAAACACGGAAGATTTCAGGACTTGAAGTGACAAGTGTGACTGCGGACACGAGCGACGAACGATACATCACATATTCAAAGAATGTCCTCTACGTAAATATGCTGGAACTCTGTCCAGCATACATGAGGCCTCTAACGATGCAGTCCCCTGGACGGAAACTTAAGATATTTACCTGCAAGCAGCTGCTTGCAAATCTTTAAAGAACTTTCCTATATTGTAATATTAAACTTAAAATATCTGTACTGCTTATAAAAATTAACTTTTTTATATGCAATTCAGCCATGTGTTTTTTAAATTTATTCCATTCACATGGATAATATTGTCTTGTCGACTTAATCTAATACTTTAGTAATCAGGAATGAGTGTAATTTATTTTATTTCTATTTTATGTATATTGTGGTACCACTAAGACCATTTCCGTTCATCTAAGTAATGTGTCATTGATGATATACGAAATAAAAAAGGTAATATCTTCATACTTAATGCATGTAACCTCAGAAAGATCTCGAAATTGCGAATAAATTTCATAAACATAAAAATTTAATGAACAAATTCGACAGGCATGGAAATACTGGTGCATTAAATTTTTAGGGTTTCATCTAAGTGTTTATGCTGTTAACATTTTTCAATTTCTGTTAGTGTATATACTTCAGTAGTAATACATGAAACTACAATTACACGCACATAAAAATAAAAAATTTGCATCACCTCGGTTCCGAGAGTTCCAGAACCTGTACAGAAAATTGGTATAGAGATCAACATAAATATCATTTGCGCCCTTTCGATTGCTCATGAAAACCATACATTGCATGCTGTACCACCATACAGCGAGGCCTCCAGAGGTGGTGGTCCAGACTGGTGTATACACCGGTAAATCTAATACCCAGAGGCACGTCCTCTTGCATTGATGCATGCCTGTAATCGTTATGGCATAATATCCACAAGTTCATCAAGACACTGTTGGTCCAGATTGCCCCACTCCTGAACAGCGATTCGGCGTAGATCCCTCAGAGTGGTTGGTGGGTCACGTTGTCCGTAGACAGCCCTTTTCAATCTATCCCAGCCATGTTCGATAGACTTCATGTCTGGAGAACATGCTGACCACTCTAGTCGAGCGATGTCGTTATCCAGAAGGAAGTCATTCACAAGATGTTCACGATGAGGGCGCGGATTGTCGTCCATGAAGACGAATGCCTCGCCAATATGCTGCCGATATGGTCGGAGGATGGGATTCACGTATCGTACAGCCGTTACGGCTCTTTCCATGACCACCAGCGGCATACGTCGGCCCCACATAATGCCACCCCAAAACAGCAGGGAACCTCCACCTTGCTGCACTCGTTGAACAGTGTGTCTAAGGTGTTGAGCCTGACCGGGTTGCCTCAAAACACGTGTCCGACGATTGTCTTGTTGAAGGTATATGTGACACTCATTGGTGAAGAGAAGGTGATGCCAATCCTGAACGGTCCATTCGGCCTGTTATTTGGCCCATCTGTACCTCACCATGGAGGTCGGTAGTGAAGTTGTGCATCGTACAGCCTATTGTGCACAGTTTGAGTCGTAACACGACGTCTTGTGACTGCACGAAAAGCATTATTGAACATGGTGGCGTTGCTGTCAGGGATCCTCCTAGCCATAATCCGTAGGTAGCGGTCATCCACTGCATTAGTAGTCCTTGGGCGGCCTGAGCGAGGCATATCATCGACAGTTCCTGTCTCTCTGTATCTCCTCCATGTCCGAACAATATCGCTTTGGTTCACTCAGAGCCGCCTGGACGCTTTCCTTGTTGAGAGCACTTCCTGGCACAAAGTAACAATGCGGACGCGATCGAACCGCGGTATTGACGGTCTAGACATGGTTGAACTACAGACAACATGAGCCGTGTACCTCCTTCCTGATGGAATGGTTGGAACTGATCGGCTATCAGACCCCTTCCGTCTAATAGGCGCTGCTAATGCATGATTGTTTACATCTTTGGGAGGGTTTAGTGACTTCTCTGAACAGTCAAAGGGACTGTGTATGTGATACTATATCCACAGTCAACGTCTATCTTCAGGAGTTCTGAGAACTGGGGTGATGCAAAACTTTTTTGATGTGTGTATGTATTTTCTTTTTGGCACACTCTATTCGGAGATTAGCACTGAGCGTATGGGCTGGTCAGTTGTTGCTGTTAATTGTAGTAATTACTCTTTCATACAATTTCTATGTCACATTAGACTCATACTTCGCATATTCGTATCCCATTGACACCATTTTTTCCACTTTCTCGCTAATTCGCCACTTCCTGAGAGTTGCACGAACGGAAAGTGGTAGGCTTTAAGCCGTGTTTGCTACAGTGTCGAAGTAATCCAAACGGTTCTAGGGCTGAATGACGGCCATCAACAAATTGTTGTCATCTTCTGTTCACAAGACCATTGAGGGCGTGTTTTTGTAATAGCCCTATGTATTCTGGTCTGGTCGCTGATGTAGCAAATACAAAGCAGTTGTTTAACCTTGAAACTAAATAAAATTTTTTTAGTCGTTTCATTACATTTCGGACAAACATCAGTACCTCCTCACACATTTTTATCAAGACCTACCCTCATAAAATGCGTTGATACAGTGTGTTTATTGAGAAAATATAAACAGACCACTCTTTTGCATCAAGACAACGTATCTGTAATCAGGAGTAGGTTCGGGCCTCGTGAGATACAGGAGCGAACAGCTTCACCCTGCAAGTTACGAGCTTAATCATATTCAATACAACACACCGAATTTGTCACTTGCGGAGTTTACCAAGTCCAAAACGTGATTAACAGACGATTTACATTTGCTGTAGTTACACACTGACTTCGGGTGGCTCAGTTACATTGTGGAACCAATAAATTGATCTGTGTTTGTAAACACCAATCAAATACTAAACTGTTACTAATGACTGATTTTATTTGAAATTTTGTAAATAAATAAATTTTAAATTTACAACCTGGGTACTCGTTGTGGGTGACAGGAACAATATTAATGTGTGCGATTTCGTTAGTCGAGAATTTAAAGTAACCCCCAGACTCGAAGTTGGACAGTTTTAATACTTTGTATTTGTCTTTGCTGCGAAAAGACGTGAACACTTGAGAAGGACATCATTGTTCTAAATTCTGAATTACAGTAGAGTCCTGCTTTTCTGAAATAATTGGGACGAACACTATTCGGTTTAGCGGAAATTCGGAATAGGTGGTTTTCATGACTAATATCAACGTACTGGCTTATTAAGTCGTAAATTAAGTGCGGGGACATCCGGTAATGACGTTCGACTCCTCATAGAGCAAGCGCCCTACCTATCCCTTTCCCTCCCGCGTTCCAAACACATTATTGAAAATTTATTGTGAAGCTATGTCCCGTGAGCGTTGAGTTACCTCACCGAATCACTGTGCCTTTTTTTATTTATGTTCGTAGTCCTTGACGTCGACTGTTAAACACCAAACATGACAAGAAAACGAAGTAGTTCTTCGTGTACTTTAAAACAAAAACTTGAAGTGGTAGCGAGAAATTGCTACTAAATTATCACTCGAATATGGTTCGGAAAAGCAACAGTTAGTGAGTGGAAAAAAATCTCGTAAAATTGAGCAGTTTTGTTCTGCTTCAAGTGAAATAACTCTGGAAAAGCGGCAAAAAACGACTGTGTCTTTGTATGAAAAACTCGACGAGGACTTATTCTTGTGGTTCACTAAAGAAAGACAGAATGGAATCACCACTTCTGGTCCAGTGGCAAAAGAAAACGTGTTAAACTGATCAAGCTTATTTATGGTGACCCATCATTTTCAGCTAGCTGTGTTTTTTTGGATCGTTGTAAGAAAGGACACGAAATTAGACAGCTCACGATTGCTGGGGAGAAGCTGTCAACTGACAATGAAGCAGCTGTCTATTACCTGTGCGAATTTAAAGAGATTTTTTTCTTCTGAAAACTTCTCACTACACCAAGTTCACAACTTGGATGAAACCGCATTGAATTTTAAGGATTTTCCTACGAAAAGTCTTGCTTCACAAGAAGAGAAATCTCGTCAGGGTTTAAAACGAACAAACTACGTGTAACTGTCTTAGGTCTTAGCTTGCAGCAACGTCTCGGGAACTAACAAATTTCCGCTGATGATAATAGGCAAATCGGAGAAACCATGAGCGTTCAAAAACATTAACATCAACTAAGAATGCTTGGTTAGAGTGCGACTTGTTCAAGGAATGGTTCGAGCACCGATGTGTCCCTAAAGTAACTGTGTTCGGCAGAGAAAATATATTGCCTATTGTGTTCTGCTCCTTCCCACCCAGAAGAAATAAAACTTGTTTATGGAGACATCAAAAGCATCTTTCTGCCACCGCATGTAACTTCACGTCTTCAGCCTATGATCCAGGGTGTGTTGCAGGCCATTAAACAAAAATACAGAAAAATGCTGCTTCGCACCTTACTTGGAGAGGATGAAAATGAAATCACAATCCCACAAAAACTTTAAACAATTACAATAAAAGATGTGATTTCCCAGCTGGCTGAAGTATGGGATAACACCACTAAAGGCTTATTACAAAAATCATGGAAAAATCTCTGGCCTTCGTTTGAATTTGTTGAAACAACTTTTACAGCATTGAAAGACTTGACCCTCTTCCACTAGTCACTAAAATCCCTGGCTGTGTAGGCACAGAAGAAAGCTGTATTGAGAAATGAGCTGCTGTTGACGACATTGGCCACCAGGAGTACGGAAACGAAGACATCGTAGCAGTGACGCAGGGCTAATCAGCTCTGATCGACTCGGAGGAAAGCGAGGAAGATATGAACACCTGAAATGAACTTATATCACACACAACGCAGCAAATGCTCTTGACCTCGCCTAACGATACGTCGAAAAGCATGCGTCATCAAAACCAAATGATGTTATGTCCATGCGGCGATGGCGGAACATTGCATTCTCAAGTCGATGCAGTTCTCTTCGTCAGAAAAAAATTATTGACTTTATTTCTTACCTGTTAGTAAATTGGCTATTTTTTGTGTTTAATAGTGATTACAAATAATTCTACAGAACTGTGTAAATGGAGCCGGCATATACTGAATGTACTGTACTGAAAGTACAGTAACTAGCTTTCATTCCCACATGGCTTCAGATGAAACTTCCTGGCAGATTAAACTGTGTGCCGGGCCGAGACTCGAACTCGGGACCTTTGCCTTTCGCAGACAAGTGCACTTGCCCGCGAAAGGCAAAGGTCCAGAGTTCGAGTCTCGGTCTGGCACACAGTTTTAATCTGCTAGGAAGTTTCATATCAGCGCACACTCCGCTGCAGAGTGAAAATCTCATTCTGGAAACATCCCCCAGGCTGTGGCTAAGCCATGTCTCCGCAATATCCTTTTTTTCAGGAGTGCTAGTTCTGCACGGTTCGCAGGAGAGCTTCTGTAAAGTTTGCAAGGTAGGAAACGAGGTACTGGCAGAAGTAAAGCTGTGAGGACGGAGCGTGAGTCGTGCTTGGGTAGCTCAGTTGGTAGAGCACTTGCCCGCGAAAGGCGAAGGTCCCAAGTTCGAGTCTCGGCTGGGCACACAGTTTTAATCTGCCAGGAAGTTTCACATCAGCGCACACTCCGCTGCAGAGTGAAAATCTCATTATGGCTTCAGATGTTTACATCAAGCTTAGGCTCTACGTATGTCTATATTTAACTTCTTTGTATGATAATAAACGTGCGTTATCTCACAAACTTTTTTAATTTTTCATGTTTCTAAGATAAAAAAGTGGTATTTCTTCTGAACTCTGTTAAGAATAGGCGAATTTTCGGAATAGCTGAATTCGGAATAGCGAGACACTACTGTATCTATTAGATATTGAATACATTCAGGAGAAAGGAAGATAGATCAGGGTTTAACATCTCATCGACGATGATGACATTAGAGACGACATACCCTTTCATATAAAGCATCAAACTGGACGTGTCTTTTCCAAAATAACCATTGTCGCGTTTGTCAAAATGGCTCAAATGGCTCTGAGCACTGTGGGACTTAACTTCTGAGGTCATCAGTCCCCTAGAACTTAGAACTACTTAAACCTAACTAACCTAACGACATCACACACACCCATGCCCGAGGCAGGATACAAACCTGCGACCGTAGCGGTCGCGCGGTTCCAGACCGTAGCGCCTAGAACCGCTCGGCCACCCCGGCCGGCAACGCGTTTGTCTTAAGCTAGGAAAATCCAATTCTGTGTTGTTGGACGGGGATACGGGGATATAACGCCTAGTCTCCCAGATGTTAGTCCAGTGCACCGCCCCGTTCACCTTCGATCAGAAGAAGCTGGCTGAACTGATGCGATGGGAGCGCTGCACGGCGCGGCAAGGTCAGCGGACCCCGTTCGGTATGAGATGCCATTAAGATGGCCGTTCCCACACGATAAGCCAATCGCCTCCGTGGCTAGGGCTGAAGAAAACCTGAAACCAGCACCAACCATACATGGATGCTACTTCATACATTTTAGTACCTAGTTGCGAAACATGGCAAGGTTCTTCACTTCCTATAAGCTTCATATTCAGTACCATACCGACACTTACTAAATTAACACTTATCATTGACAATGCGTAGAAAGGTTTGTCATTAGTATTAAAATTTCCTGAAAGACAAAATCCAGAACTTTATCTTAGATGAAAAATCTTCCACTGACACAGAAGTTAGTAGCTTACATAGGGCGTGTTTTCATCCAAGCTGTTTCGTTACCGGATGTCGGTGGACGGGGAAAAACTTAGACGCAACGCAACACTTCCAGATTTAAGTTAACGATAACGCACAATGACTGGAAAAGGCCATTTTTTCTGTGTGCAGATGGTGGAAATAGCCCACAAGTTCTACGTGAAACTGTTGCGATATACAAATTTAGAACAGATAAATACAAAAAATTTATAAAAAATTGCCATTACTTTAAGTTTACAAGAGGGTATTACAAATACAGTTAGTTCCACAAGAAAGTGTACGCCGTTATCTGTATGAAATAATAGACACTGTTGTAGGTATACACTGAAGAATGAAAGAAACTGGTACGCCTGCCTAAAATCGTGTAGGACCCCCGCAGCGTGCAGTAGTGCCGCAACACAACGTGGCGTGGATTCAACTAATGTTTGAAGAAGTGTTGGAGGGAACTGACACCATGAATCCTACAGGGCTATCCATAAATCTGTAATACTACGAGGGGGTAAAGATCTCTTCTTAACAGCACGTTGCAAGGCTTCCTAGATATGCTTAATAATTTTCGTGCCTGGGGAGTTTGATCGCCAGCGGAAGTGTTAAGACTGAGAAGGGTGTTCCTGTAGCCACTATGTAGCCATTCTGGACGTGTGGGGTGTCGCGTTGTCCTGCTGGAATTGCCCAAGTTCGTCGAAATGCGCAATGGACATGAACGGATGTAGGTGATCAGACAGGAATCTTACGTACGTGTCACCTGTCAAAGTCGTATCTAGACGTATCAGGGGTCCCATATAACTCCAACTGTACATGCTTTGCACCATTTCAGAGCCTCCACCAGCTTGAACAGTCCCCTCTGACCCGCTGGGTCCATGGATTCATGAAGTTGTCTCCATACTCGTACACGTCCATCCGCTCGATGCAATTTGAAACGAGACTAGTCCGACCAGGCACCATGTTTCCATTCATCAACCGTCCAATGTCGGTGTTCACGGGCCCAGGCGAGGCGCAAAGTTTTATGTCGTGCAGTCACCAAGGGTACACGAGTGAGCCTTCGGCTCCGAAAGCCCATATTGATGATGTTTCGCTGAATGGTTTGCACGCTGGCACTTGTTGGTGGCCCAGCACTGAAATCTGCTGCAATTTGCGGAAGGGTTGCGCTTCTGTCACATTGAACGATTATCTTCAGTTGTCGTTGGTCCAGTTCTTGCAGGATCTTTTTCAGGCCGCAGCGATGTCGGAGATTTGATGTTTTACCTGATTCCTGATATTCACAGTACACCCGTGAAATGGTCGTACGGGAAAATCCCCACTTCATCGCTACCTCGGAGATGCTGTGTCAAATCGCCCGTGCGCCAACTATAATACCACGTTCAAACTCACTTAAATCGTGATATCCTGCCATTGCAGCAGCAGTAACCGATCTAACAACTGTACCAGACACTTTTTGTCTTATACATTGTGTTTGGGGGGAAATGTAAATATTTTAAACAGTGATAGTGTAAATAATTCTGAACAAAAAATGTATATGAACATAGGTATATGAACATAGGTCCGCAAATGCTTCGTTAGGGAGGTATGGATATTGAATGAAATTTTAATCCTGCGAAATTGATGTGCACAGCGTGAACGTATATGTAATACAACTGGAGCGTAACGTGATATTCTTGCAAACAATGCACGAGTACAGGTCATGTTTACGCTATGCAACCTATTACGTATTATGGTTATGTGACGTACGTAGTACATAGTACTACACCCTGTTCGTACAAGCGCTGCTAACAATGCCACACGTCTACAGTAAGGGGAATACGCAGAGATGGTGTATGTTTATGGCTTCTGCGACGGTAGTGCACGTCAGCAAACTTTGCAAGAATAGGAAGAAATTATCGCAAGTGTTGGGCGAAGTCCCAGTACGAGCAAACGAAGAAAGTCCCCGTGTATGAATATCCCACAGACACGTATATGGAAACATTACATGCGGAAAACCTGTATCCATTTCTCACGCAGCGTGTTCAAAATCTCCACGTTGGTAACAATGCCCAACGACTTCAATTCTGTCACTGGGTATTTGGAAATAGTCATTTGCTTCCATACATACTATTCACTGACCCAGTTTTCATGACAAGGAATAAACAACACACTTTATAATCAGAGATGGGCACGGGAAAACACACACGCTTCAGTGGATAACAATTTCCAAGTTCCTTTTGCCATAAGTGTTTGGAGCGGCATGAATGGTAACCTTTTGATAGGTCCATTTATTTTCAATCAGCACTTGACGGAAGAGATACCTGCATTTTTTTTTGGAAAATTCATTTGTGGAACTATTGGAAGACGTTCCTTTAGCCAAGTGAACTCGAATGTACTTTCAACATGACTGTGCCCCTCCACATGTTACCTTACGTGTGAAGGACCACTTCAACCGCACCTCCCCTAATCGGTGGATTGGCCGTGGCGATACTGTTAACTGGCGTCCAAGATAACCTGACCTTACACCTTTAGATTTCCGTTTATGGGGTTGGATGAAATCAGAGATGCAGAAAGTGAAGGTAAATACACGAGAAGAAATGCTTCGTCGCATCATGGACGCTGCTGAATTGATTAGGAACCAACCTTAGGCAATTGAACAAACAACACAACATGCTTTCGCTAGAGCGAAAAAGTGTATTGACGTTCATGGTGGGATATTCGAACCTGTTCTGTGAACTGTACGACATCTGTGCGATAAGTAAGCCATTTGTAAGAGACGTGTTACGTCTTTTTCAACTGAATACATGTAACATGCATGTTGTAATGCATTATGTACTAAATGCACAGTTAATTAAACATTATGTAAAAATGTGTAACATAAATGTACTACTCTATAACATTGTTTTCAAGAAAATCACGTTACAGTCTAATTGTATTGCGTATACGTTCACGTTGTGCACATCAATGTTGCAGAATTAAAGTTCTTTTCAATACCCATACACCTAACTAAGTATTTAATGTGTTCATATAACATTTTTTGTTCAGAATTACTTATACTATCCCCGTGTAAAATATTAACCTTTCCTCCCCAAACACCCTGTATAAGCGCTGCAGACTGCAACGCCGTATTCTGCCTGTTTACATATCTCTGCATTCCTATACCAGTTTCTCTGGCACTTCAGTGTATGTTTACATGAAAATATATATTATTATTGTAGTAATTTCACAATTACCTTACATTTAATTCAATCGCCGCCATTATCGATCATATCTTGGTTCTTTTTTGGCGTGCTTTTCACGAGTTTCTACATATTCTCTCGGTAACGATCTCCATATCGTCCTGATTTTATATGACAGCTGCTTCAAAGTATATATTGCCTTTCCTTTAAGCTTCATCTTAATACAGCCCAAGCATTTCTAATCGGATTTGCATCGGGAGACATTGCAGGGCAATCCATCGTGGACACCCAATTACCTTATTTCCACGCTGTACAGAGACGGTTGTGATGTTTCGGATGATTATCCTCTTGAAGCGCCCAGTTTGCCTCATTCAAACCAAGTAAGATTTCTGCTTAAAAAGACCCACGATCTCATTGTCCTGAGTTTTTGTTGTCGCGCATGTTAGCTCTCTCTCCGCTAAATAATCCACGTTTCCAACCTCTAAATATCGTTCGACCCGCTTCGCAACGAATATCTTTGACTTTCTAAGAATTCTAGGAGCAGCTCCATATGAAAGTTTTGGTTCCTTTGAATGATTTTCAAGGAACACTACCTCGTGGCGCTTGAGATATTTTGCACTAATTTTAAACTGCAACCGACAAAACAAAACGTTTAACTCTCACACTGTTTATCTATACACAGTGCAAAAGCGCATTGAGTACAGATTCGAGACCACTACCAGAGATGCCGCTGCGGACGTTACATTTAAAATTATGGCGTACACTTTCTTGAGGAACTGACTGTAAGCCTAATAACGCTAATTTAAAGTGGCACTCTAATTGCGGTTAGTGACCTCCTCCTTCACATACCATACCATCACATTTCAAAACAATTTCCTCTTATTTCATAGTTACCTGATTTGAAAATGGTTCTTTAGGCTCAGGTATTTGTGGGTAATTCATCATACCTTTTCTCAACAAATCTACTATGGTGTGTGGGAGATACAGAGAAATGAGTAAGGTAATTCACCTGAGCTTGAGTATAAAATTAAGGCTTTTCATTGGCTTCCTCCTCTATTATCAATGACACCTCACCGCTACAGCTCTTCGCCTTTATTCATTTTTGTATACACTCCTGGAAATGGAAAAAAGAACACATTGACACCGGTGTGTCAGACCCACCATACTTGCTCCGGACACTGCGAGAGGGCTGTACAAGCAATGATCACACGCACGGCACAGCGGACACACCAGGAACCGCGGTGTTGGCCGTCGAATGGCGCTAGCTGCGCAGCATTTGTGCGCCGCCGCCGTCAGTGTCAGCCAGTTTGCCGTGGCATACGGAGCTCCATCGCAGTCTTTAACACTGGTAGCATGCCGCGACAGCGTGGACGTGAACCGTATGTGCAGTTGACGGACTTTGAGCGAGGGCGTATAGTGGGCATGCGGGAGGCCGGGTGGACGTACCGCCGAATTGCTCAACACGTGGGGCGTGAGGTCTCCACAGTACATCGATGTTGTCGCCAGTGGTCGGCGGAAGGTGCACGTGCCCGTCGACCTGGGACCGGACCGCAGCGACGCACGGATGCACGCCAAGACCGTAGGATCCTACGCAGTGCCGTAGGGGACCGCACCGCCACTTCCCAGCAAATTAGGGACACTGTTGCTCCTGGGGTATCGGCGAGGACCATTCGCAACCGTCTCCATGAAGCTGGGCTACGGTCCCGCACACCGTTAGGCCGTCTTCCGCTCACGCCCCAACATCGTGCAGCCCGCCTCCAGTGGTGTCGCGACAGGCGTGAATGGAGGGACGAATGGAGACGTGTCGTCTTCAGCGATGAGAGTCGCTTCTGTCTCGGTGCCAATAATGGTCGTATGCGTGTTTGGCGCCGTGCAGGTGAGCGCCACAATCAGGACTGCATACGACTGAGGCACACAGGGCCAACACCCGGCATCATGGTGTGGGGAGCGATCTCCTACACTGGCCGTACACCACTGGTGATCGTCGAGGGGACACTGAATAGTGCACGGTACATCCAAACCGTCATCGAATCCATCGTTCTACCATTCCTAGACCGGCAAGGGAACTTGCTGTTCCAACAGGACAATGCACGTCCGCATGTATCCCGTGCCACCCAACGTGCTCTAGAAGGTGTAAGTCAACTACCCTGGCCAGCAAGATCTCCGGATCTGTCCCCCATTGAGCATGTTTGGGACTGGATGAAGCGTCGTCTCACGCGGTCTGCACGTCCAGCACGAACGCTGGTCCAACTGAGGCGCCAGGTGGAAATGGCATGGCAAGTCGTTCCACAGGACTACATCCAGCATCTCTACGATCGTCTCCATGGGAGAATAGCAGCCTGCATTGCTGCGAAAGGTGGATATACACTGTACTAGTGCCGACATTGTGCATGCTCTGTTGCCTGTGTCTATGTGCCTGTGGTTCTGTCAGTGTGATCATGTGATGTATCTGACCCCAGGAATGTGTCAATAAAGTTTCCCCTTCCTGGGACAATGAATTCACGGTGTTCTTATTTCAATTTCCAGGAGTGTATTTACTCATTAAACAGTTGGAACTTATCGTTCCTTTCTCAATAAGTTCTATACTTGTGATGGCTGCATCAGGCACACTACGGTTTCTCTTTAAGCACACATATCCGTTGAGCCATGTGCGAGAGCGTACAGAAAAGTGATGCCTCCGAACCTTTTATGCGAAAATTTTAAAGCTTTTTAGATAAAACATTCTACGTTTTCATCCTTCATGTCTACATATTTGCAGCCCTCTACCGCTGGAGGGCACCGAATTGTAGCGTGTAACACTGTGGTGTGTAACGTAACTTTGTGGTGCGTGAGAAAAAGTGTGCTGTGTTCGAGTTTCTAATTCAAAGAGTTCGTCCACACATGGAGCACCCTCTTCTTCTGTATGACAAAGCTTAAAGGACGCCTTCGTGGACTTCACTTTGATAGTGATGAAGCGATGGAAACAGACGTGAGGTTGTCATTAATTCTACAGTGACGGGTTCAACAAACTGGTCTTTCGTTAGGGGAAATGTGTTTGTCGTCACGGGGACTGTACTGAATATAAATATATAGAAATGAAAAATAAAGATGTACAATGTCAATAAAATTTGTTTCAGTTAAAAAGCCTTAAGAGTTTTTACATAAAAAATTCGGAAGCATTACTCTTCAGCACGACCTCGTACATTACTGTCAGTGTGTGGTCACCACAGCACTGTCCACAACGAAAATGTTTTCAATTCAGTAGCAGTTAGAGGTAACTACTGTCGCTCAAGTAGAAAGTTAAAAGCGGCTAGGACCAGCTAAAACAGCTAGAGTGTACCGCAATGATACGTCGTCTCTTTCTCAAGCTATAAAAACATATTTATAGACATGGCGTGTGTTTAAAATATCTGTTGTTAGCTGCCCAGATGGAGAATTAGGAGGAAAAATACTGTACATAAATTCCGGTATCTATAAATAAAGGACTCTGTTCCATTAAGGTTAGCAGCAGGGAAGCCTTATTATAGATACACACAAAAAATAACACTTTCTAAAAAAAGTCTTTTGTCTAATCTCAGAGAACTTATTATTCAGTTTTAAGTGAATATTTGTTCGCTAGGTGTAATTTAGAATGATGATTCATTGTGCAAATGCCAGGCTACAAACTGTAACAATACTGTAAGAGGGCTACCTACCCCATGGCACGATGGATGGTCACCTGTCCCGTGAGCGTAAAGCGTAGTTGTTAAAGAGGAGTCGAGGCCTGCAGAATCTCAAACTGTCGTATTTTATGAAAATGAATAAAGTCTTCATGTCAAAAATCGTGTGTCTTACATCATTTGTAGAAGATTCACTATCAGTGACTTATTGCGAAGAGTGAAAGTTCTGCATTTGTGTGTCGGGTCGCATCAACAATCAACCGTCCTAAGATTATTACGATGTGGCGTTGATGTCACATTGCGGGCCATGATTTATTATACAGGGACTGGACAAAAGCGTGGAAACTCCGCGGGAAATGCATGCTAGAACATAAATGCAGATGTCAGCCAGGTCTGCAGATTGCACTGTTGTACACACATCAAAAAAAGTTTTGCATCACGCCGGTTCCCAGAACTCCTGAAGATAGACTTTCACTGTGGATATTGTATCACAGACACAGTCCCTCTCACTGTTCAGAGATGTCACTAAACCCGACCAAAGATGTAAACAACCATACATGAACTGCGCCTATTAGATGGAGGGGTCCGAGAACCGATCAGTTCCAGTCATTCCATCGGGAAGGAGTTACGCGGCTCGTGTTGTCTGTAGTTCAACCATGCCTAGACGGTCAATACCGCGGTTCGATCGCGTCCGCATTGTTACTTTGGAAGTGCTCTCAAGAAGGAAAGTGTCCAACCGTCTTGTAGCGAGCAAAAGCGATGTTGTTCGGACATGGATGATATACCGAGAGACAGGAACTGTCGATGACATGCCTCTCTCAGGGCGCCCAAGGGCTACTACTGCAGTGGATGACCGCTACCTACGGATTATGGAACGGAGGAACCCTGACAGCAACGCCACCATGTTCAATAATGGTTTTCGTGTAGCCGCAGGACGTCGTCTTACGACTCAAACTGTGCGCAATGGGCTGCATGATGTCCAACTTCACTCCCGACGTCCATAGCGAGGTCCATCTTTGCAACAACTACACCGTACAGAGCAATACAGATGGGCTCAACAGGCCGAATGGACCGCTCAGGATTGGCATCACGTTCTCTTCACCGATGAGTGTCGCATGTGCCTTTAACGAGACAATCGTTGGAAACGTGTTTGGAGTCAACCCGGTCAGGCTCAACGCATTAAACACACTGTCCAGCGAGTGCAGCAAGGTGGAGGTTCCCTGCTGTTTTGGGGTGGCATTATGTGGGGTCGATGTACGCCGCTGGTGGTCATGGAAGGCACCGTAACGGCTGTACGGTATGTGAATGCCATCCTCCGACCGATAGTGCAACTATATCGGCAGCATATTGACGAGGCATTCGTCTTCATGGACGACATTTCGTGTCCCATCGTGCACATCTTGTGAATGACTTCCTTCAGGATAATGACATCGCTCGACTAGAGTGGCCAGCATGTTCTCCATATATGAAGTCTATCGAACGTGCCTGGGATAGATTGAAAAGGGCTGTTTACGGTCGACGTGACCCAGCAACCACTCTGAGGGATTTACGCCGAATCGCCGTTGAGAAGTGGGAAGTGGGACCATCTGGACCAACAGTGCCTTGATAAACTTGTGAATAGTATGCCACAACGAATACAGGCATGCATCAATGCAAGAGGATGTGCTACTGGGTATTAGAGGTACCGATGTGTACAGCAATCTGGACCACTACCTCTGAAGTTCTCCCTGTATGGTGGTACAACATGCAATGTGTGGTTTTCCTGAGGAATAAGAATGTCGGAAATGATGTTCATATTCATCTTTATTCGAATTTTCTGTAAAGGTTCCGGAACTCTCTGAACCTAGATGATGCAAAACTTTTTTATATGTGTGTATTTGGCCACAAACAGTACCCTTGCAAGCTCCTCAATACCTTGCAAGTGTAAGTCGTGGTCAGGACACTGTTTTGTGTAGTTGTGAGAACATCTTCTCAGAGCTAAGTGAATTAAAACGTGGACAAATTGTTGGTGCCCCTATGGTGTGTGCTTCTGTAACAAAGCAGCCGATGTGTGTGGCTGTACAAATGGCGCCGCATCGAAGATTTATACCGCACGCAGGGAAAGCGGGAAATCTCATCCGCTACATCACAACGTGGACGGATGTGTATGTTGAGTAATTGTGACAAACGGTCGTTGATGAGGATTGTGCGAAAAAGAAGAGAACGACAGCTGTAAAAGTTACTGCAGAACTGAATGTGGCACTCATGAACACTGTCAGCACCACAATACGAAGGAAGCGCCACAAGCAGGTAATTGCATGGCGAGCTGATATATTCAAAACTACTCATCAGTGATAAAAATGCTCGTAATAGGAAAACATGGTGCTGAAGCCATAAAACCTGCACTATGCAGCAATGGAAGTCGTCTGGTCGGATGAGTCTTGTTTCATACTGTATCCAATTTCTGGCAGAGTATAAGTCCCATGAGCGAAACATGGCAGGGGTTCGGCGATGTTTTGGGCAGCCATATCGTGGTATTCCATGGACACCATGGTGACTCTGCAAGGTCGCATTACTGTCAAGGATTATGTTACCATTCTGGATGATCAGGTCAATTCCATGGTACAGTCTTTGTTCCACAATGTTTATGTCCCTATTCATACTTCTCACATCGTCCAGGACTGGTTTTGTGAGCACAGGAATGCAATGTCGGATCTTGCCTGGCCACCACAGTCACCAGATATCATTATTAGCGAGACTTTATGGTCTACTTTCGAGGTAAGGGGTGCATGGTCACTATCCACCTTCATCATCGTTATCCGAACCTATCAATATTTTGCCGGAAGAACGGTAGAAATTGAAAATTATACAGGGCTTGTATTTATCCATTCCGGCACAACTGGAAGTTGTTTTGACTTATATCGTATTACGAATGGTTATGTATTGTGTATTTGCTGTTTTTATTTTTTTTTTCTGTGTTGGGATGCGGTGAGAATAGGCTGAGTTGTCATTCAGTGACGACAGAGAGCAGCGAGTACCGTATCACATTTTGCGTCAAGCTGCGTAACTTCTAGTAATAATAGTCAATGTTTAAGTGCTTACATAATGTTGATGACTTTACCCACACTGATAAATATATTACTTCAATCTCAGTTACAAAAATTTGACTTGCAAAGGTTAACGAAAGAATTAATTTAATGATACGAGTGACTGGCGGACCTAACCGACCAATCTCGAAAGTGCGCCCTGCGCAGGCATGAGGGAAAATTTAAGGATAGCCCACTGTGGTCTACTGCCACCCCGGTTCTGAACACGTGCAGATCACGAGTGTTACATTTCACTTAAGGAAACAAATAAAGTTTTATTCTGAATTGTGGGACAGCTTGAACTGAAGAAAAATAGGAACTGCCTCAGTGCATTGTTTTGTGAATACTATGGTGCTTGAAGAGCTACAATAAGATTCCGCGATCGTTACTGTGATTAATGAGTTCAGACTGGCTCTGATGGAGGGTTAATTGTGAAGACACGTTTTCTTCGGTTCGGTTTGAATTAATAAATGAGGTGTTATCCCATTCATCGACACTTTATTTTATCATTGTAGCAGTCTCTAGAATACACTCCAAAACTCACTGTCTTTAAATGGCATGTTTAGAGGCGTCGGTGACGACGAAGAAATTCAGTGGGGATATGCCGACAACTTTAGAAGATATGAGGGAAGCAAGCCATCACCTGATTACATAGGGAAGAATCAGGTGTAATCTGTTAGAATTTACCTCTGCGTTTCATTCAACGAAGCTCTCCACATGCAACCATTCGTAAACAATAGCTTTCGTGGTTAGTGTGCCCGACGCAGTAATGTGCCAGGGGAGGAACGTGTTCCCATTTTAAGAGATGAAAACCCTCACAGGGACCAACAAACGTGGACTTGATCGTAATTCAGTGATTGTTGTAACTGACAGAGACACATAATCTGCGTGAGTAAAATTCATGAGTGGAGAAACTTTCATTTGGATATCTTGTCACGAGATCAACAGTCTGCGGCGCCGCAAATGGTCACGCGTTCACTTGTGAAATTCATTGGTAGCACCGCTAGGACGAATTAATGTTAATTGTGAGAACCCTAGCCCTTGTCAAAACTAGAAAAATCTATCCGAACAGTGATTTTGAGTGATTGTGCTGCTAGTAATAGAACGGAGTGACTGAAGGTGTCGTGTCCTGACATAGGTGGGAGAGGGAGAAAAGGGGTTACTGGTCAGTCTGCGCTCCCGAGGGGCACAGAGCTGAAGGCGGAAGGACAATACACAGTGAAGGCATTTGATTGTTTTCTTCTATCTGAGCCAACACTGGTACAGGCATTTACTAGAAATACAGGTGGTGAGACTTGGTAGGGAACTCGTTGTGGGGACTCTTGGACAAACAGGGTTTTGAAATAGTTGTTTATTCCAGACGGGACTAAGTAATACAGTGGAGGCTAATTCTTGGGTTAGAAAAAGCATGAATAACACTGTTACAACAGAAGCCAGTGCAGAAGTCCCACGAGTGGATGCTAACCATACTAGCAAACACTAGCAGCACCTTAAGGCAACAATTTAGTTGCAAAACAAAACATACTGAATGTGACACTGTTCACTGAGGCACTCCAAGTGAGAGAGCAGACTTACGAGGAGCTGGACCGAGGCTGGAGTCGACGGACGCGGTCTCGGCGCCCAGATCGTCTGACTGAGAACTCCGCCAAAATGCGGAATCTAGGGGTTTTAAAGAGTTGTGTGAGGGCAATGTTTTTCCCACTTAAAGCGACCCATCCAATCATGCAGGTCTCTTGCAGGCACCTGCCGATCACGGTTTAGTTAGGTCCCGTCTACTGCTCCTAAGGCGGGGAATGTTAATGCAGTTGCACTAAGTCAGTATTTGGTATCAACATTGTTCAGCTGAAAGCTAAACGTAACTGCTCTGCCAAATAAGGCTTGCAACATTATTGTTATACATCACTTAGCCCCGCCCTCGGGCTTCCTGGAGTAGGGACTGCTAGGTCAAACGTTCTTTGGCGTTTTCGCTCTCTTTCTAACCCTTGTGAGCCTACTGACGTTGCTGTTCTCAGGGCTGGTATCAAGCTGGCTTCATACGCTACTACGTGCCTGTTGGTTACAAAGTTCTACTGTGGCAACCTATCACAGCGTCTAGACGACATATCAAGTTACATGTTAATTCCTTGAAGAGTAACTGGCGCCCTGGGACCGCGTCTGGGGGCGTCTGCGTTTTCGCAAGGCTCTCCCCTTCCAGTTTACTTCATGTAACAATATCTCTCCTACTTTCGTCTGCCCTCAGCATCGTCTCTGTTTCCGCGCCTTGGAGCGCCTGTCCTCCTTTCTCACAGCTTCAAGATAACACAACAGTAGCAAGGAATAATCAATATATTACAAAGAGCATGACGCTAGATTTCATTGTATTGCAAAGAGAACGTGTGGCAGAAGAACCAATTAACATTTACACCGATTGCGATATGAAATCGGTGGACAACAATGCAGCTTACATTATCGAACTCGTAGAATATACTTGGATATTTACCATATATGTATGGTCATCATTGTGTGAATGCTCCCCCCGAGCTGCAGATACGAGGGCGTGTAGGAAAGTAATGCCTCCGGATTTTTAACTTTTAAAGCTTTTCAAATGAAACAAACTTTATTAACGTTCTACATCTTTATTCTTCATGTCTACGTATTTGTTTTTCAACATAGTCACCCTGGTGACGAAGACATTTCTCACAACGAAAGACTGTAGAATAATTGACTTTGTTCAAGGAGCTACAACCTCACCCCTTCATAACTATCAAAGTGAAGTCATCGAAGGTGTTCAAAAATGGCTCTGAGCACTATGGGACTCAACTTCTGAGGTCATAAGTCCCCTAGAACTTAGAACTAGTTAAACCTAACTAACCTAAGGACATCACAAACATCCATGCCCGAGGCAGGATTCGAACCTGCGACCGTAGCGGTCTTGCGGTTCCAGACTGCAGAGCCTTTAACCGCACGGCCACTTCGGCCGGCTCGAAGGTGTTCGTTTCGTTTTGGAAACAGCTGAAAATCGAATGGGGCCAAGTTGGGACTGAATGGGCGATAATCGATGACAGTGAACCCAACACGTCGGATTGTTGCAGATGTGGCAGGGTTGATGTGTGATCTGGCACTGTCATACTGAAGGAAACGGTGCGCTATGTGTGGACGAAGTCTTCGAATTCGTGCTTTTAGTTGTCTGGGGGTCTCGCAGCACTTTGTAGAGCATATGGCGGTGCCTATAGGCTTTAATTTCAAATGCACAAAACCTTGAACACCCCGGAACACTGTGAGCATGACTCTGCCTGCTGAGGTAGCAGGCTAAGAGGAGAGGTAGCTTAAACTCTGTCCCTCTGTTTTCTGACAGTGAGAGAGCAGGATTTCATACAGAACTGGCACCGTACAGTCTGTGCAATATAACAACTCGGAGATTCTGACACGCACTTCCAACTGTGGGGGTAGTGTTATTAAGGAAGCTGTTGAAATTAAATTAGCAAGCAATCTTATAAATAGAAGCGATGATTTTTGTTTAAATTCTGCATGGAATTCTGCTCTCTCACTTGTCAAAAAATAGAGGGACAGAGTTTATGCTTCCTCAGCCGTTGATTATTAATTTCACTATCTATAACTTTTGACGTCGGTAATCTTTCGTGTGTGATGGCGCTATCGCTTACAGTGTGTGTGTGTGTGTGTGTGTGTGTGTGTGTGTGTGTGTGTGCGTGTGTGCGTGCGTGTGTGTGTGTGTTACGGAGTTTATCCAAAAACCGAAGTTTTAAACTGGCTTGCACAATGTTTACTTCCTGCAGTTGTGCCTTGACGAAATAGCGATGCTTGGAGACGACGTCACTCTGCTGCGCTCCCGTATGTTATTTAAGTTGGCATTATTGACAAGAGATGATAAATTCTTCATATTTTACCATAAAGTTAGCAGTATCGAGTGCAGTAATTTTCGACAAGACAAGGATATTCATCATCTGTGTGCGCAACAGGAGGCGATTTAAAATTAATTTAGCAGTTAACACTGGTTATGAATGTAATGTACCGAAATTTTAGCCAATGTGTTATGCGGTGACGACAGTGTCTTTTTCGATCCCACACAGTAAGCTGCGCTCTGTTCACATCTCTGCAGAATGAGATACGTCTTCCTATGGGTGGCGCTACGCACGCTACCAGATGATGCCGGCTTCGCTTCGACTCACTGGGCACAAATATAACTATCTGCGCGTCTTTTAAAGATGCCGAACGAGGAGCTCCGCCCCAGATCCTGGATAACTCGCAGCGAGAATAGAAGGATGGACGCTACTAATATTGTAGCAGCTAGAAAGTGGTTGAATCAGAGATACTGCTGGAACATAGAATCAAGTGATCGAAAGATACGTACCTAATTCTTTACCATGTACAAAGTGTTAATAAATGTACTGTTTTATTCAATTAATAAATGTTTGTTGTGTTTCACTCCAACTCGTACAACTATAGACACAACAGACATGTTTGGTGAGTAAGTTGGTTGAAGGGCAGTCTCGGCAAACTAACTGAAATTTATTTCATTATATTGAGCCAACGGCCTTGCCACAGTGGCAACACCCGTTCCCGTCAGATTACCGAAGTTCACAACGTTCTTTCTTTTGAAAGTCGACAAAATTTTTGAGTCACAGATTCATTTAGCTGCTCCTTGCTTCAAATTTTTTTGGTACGCGTCAACATAGTAATCAAACTTACAAGGAATAGATCACCGAATTCATGTGCGTGACGATGAATTGTAAATATAACTGCGCTTGTCAAGCTTCATTTCAAAATGAAATGTTTCGCGATGTAATTATTCAGAATCTTACTGAGAATAGAACACGAGCTTAAATTTTTTAAGACTCGCAATCCTGGTATCACTGATGTACTTAAAGTGACTGAATCTCAGGAAGTGCCTGTCTTCGCGAAACTAGACTTTAACGTTTCTGTTGTTGCAATGCTGGCCGCAGATAGTTCTAAGCAGCCTCCTTTTAATTAATTTATTTTATAATGTTCCGACCCGAGAGTCCTTTCACCCAGCTGCATTAAATTTCATGTAACTAGCAGAAATGACAATAATGGGGCAAAACATTTACCATGGAGACAGTAAAAAGCTCACAACATGACAAGATACAAATGTGTATAGAACATGGATTGAAGATTTGCGTTACAAGGACTAGGTCATTAGTAAAGTGTAATTAATAGTAGATTTACAAATATCCCAGTACATAAGTATAGCACAACGTGCAAATTTGAGATAAAAAGAGCAAAACATTATTTACAGTATACAATATTACAATAACAACATTACAATTTACAATATTACAAAATATTATTTACAATGAAGTGTGATTGGAAACATACTTGAATAATTGAGAAGATGGTTACGACATTGTGTGTCGGATGTTAGCCTATGTTTGGACTATAGACGCGGTAACAGTGGCAGTTTAGGACGTTTATGTTTATGCTGGTCATTGAGATGAGACGTGGATAACTGACGGATGAGTATGTTACTTGAGGAAAGAAGTCTGGCATAAAAGCTTTCAGATTTTGGTGGGATCTCCTGTGGAACACTGTTTATTTGTAAGTTATTGTGAATCGTAATCGAACCATGGAGCATTTAAAATGATGCATAATGCCTTATTTTGAAGAATCTGATGTTTATGGAGATGAGTAGATGCTGCATGTCCCCATATGTGGCAGGCATACAACGTGACTGATCGTATTACGTCTGTATAAAGTAGGAGACTGTTTCTCCCGTTTAGAAAAGACCTTCTGTTTGTTAATGGATACAAAACAGGTAATACACTGTGTGCTTTGTTTAGAACTTCGGTGAGACGTCAAGACGTCAAGACGAACTCCAAGATATTTAGTAGAGGCAGTGCAAGGGATACCTTCATTAACGTAAATCCTCTCTTTTTCTAGTATAAAACGTAACTTGACTGTTGCGTAAATTTATCTTGACCCATGATGCCGTAAACCATTTTTCAAGCTGTAGTACAGCCCGCAAAAGCTTGTCATCAATGTTCATAACGTTGTTGTCAGTGTAATATACCGCTATATCAAGAGCGAAGGATGCTGTGTTGACCGAATGTATGTCTGGAGCTTCAGATAAATATATCTTATACAGTGTCAGCCCAAAAGGAATCTTGTGGTGCACCGGCATTTATAAGAGACTCTTCAGAAGCAGTATCACCATTGAATACTGTACATTAAAATATTAACTGACAACATTCCATGGGAATTATAATTTTTTTTACTTGTACAGCAAACCATTATGCCATACCCTATCAAAGGCTTGAGCAATGTCCAGGTATGTGTTAAGTGCTATGAGCGCAAACATTGCTTTTTCTGCCAAGTGGAATGCCGACGCTGCCGTAAGTCACGACACACACAGCAACTGTGCCTGCAAGAGAATCACAAAGTAAACTCCGTTCCACACAAGCCTAAATTTTAGGAAATGTAAATCAACATGATAACACATTCTGAATCCTCACTCATTTCACCAAGCAATAATGACAAGATCCGTAGACGCAAGCACGCAAATGACAAAGCTACATGCACAGTGTAAAATTTTGCACGTTCAAATCAACTCTCATCAAATATACAAATGGAAAAAGCCTTCATCACACACAGACCAGAAGAAGGCAGTCTTCCAAAAGCCAGAACTGCAATCAAATTCAGAGGAATAACCACAAACAGTTAATTTCCTTACAGTTTTACAATCAAACTGTACTGTTTCAGTTAGAAGCTGGTGCTTCAGACGGTTTCATTAATCAGAATAAACAGAAACAATTTGGACACCTTCAGCTACTGAAGTCCATCTCCATAGCTGAGTGCTTAGCACGGCTGACTGCCATGCGGAAGAACACAGGTTCAAGACCTCTTGTTGGGAGTACTGGAGCTAGATGACCAAGTAGAAGCGGTCACAAGGTCAAGAAATTCGACAACGACCTGGAGAGCGGTGTGCTAACCACACACTACCCCATACCGCATCCAATAACGCCATTGGCAGAGGGTGAAACAGTGGTCGTTCGGGACCTGATTGGCCCGTCTAGGACCAGGAAAGTGGAACTTTACTTATTTACAGCTAATGAAATAGCATTTGCACATTTATGCCTACTATGGCTAAGTATCTCTAGTCTCAGGATGCGCACTTTGCATGCATAATATAAAAATATGACCGTATTAGTGCCATTCACGATATGCACTAGTCCCAATATTTGTGGCATAGATGCATTTGATTTCAGTGGTTTGGATATTAGAGATAATGTGCATTCTATCGATACTGAAACTTTCGATGCCAGGATTCAACAATTGTGTGATAAATATGTACATTTTTTTGGTGGCACATTAGGACTGGCAAAGAACTTTCAAGCATACATTACACTCAAGGAAAACGCCCTACCAAAACTCAACGGCACACGTCCGGCATCTCACATTATTGCCCATGAAGTTGCTTCTGAACTCAACACATTGGAAAAAACCGGTGTTTTGAAACATATTTCTGCAAGTCGATGGGCGTCTTCTCTAGCTATTATTAGAAAATGGAACAGTTAATGTTCAGATAGTTATTGAATGTTTCCCACTTCTGTATATCGAGGAGCTTACAGATCGCCTAGCAGATGGACTATTCTTTTCGAAAACTGATTCAGCTGATGTTTACCTTCAACTTCTCTTGGATGAGGAACCGAAAAAATTGAAGGCGATCAATGTACACATCGGCTTGTATCAATTCCAGCACTATTCTCTTTGGAAGCAAATCTTCTCATGCATTGTTTCAACGTTTTCTCGAACAGGTCACTTCAGAAATTCAGCCGTCTTCAAATTATATTGATTACATCATTGTGTCCGGACAAAAACCGGCACAGCATCTCAAAGTCTAGAATCTCTTTTTCAAGTTTTAATTAATGTAGGACTTACGTGCACTCTGCAGAACTGTTTTTTTTTTTTTAAATACTGAAATTGATTATTTGGGGCATCTCACTGACACCCATGGCACTCGCCCCTCGACTAAGCATTTAGAGGCCATTCTCTTCTACAAATGTATGAGAACTACAAGCAGCTTTTGAAAATTTACCTAATAGATTCAATTTATTCCGAATGGAGTACAAATTGCTCCTTCTTTGCATCGCTTCCATTGGTAAATGTTCACCTCCAATGAACTTCAGAATGCAAATGATCATTGCGGAAACTTGAAAAATGTATTGCTTAGTCGCCCATGTCTGATTCACTACGACCTGGAGAAACCAGTAGTGGTTGCAGCTGATACATCAGCGGATGTAATGTGGACAATTTTATCTCACAAGGTTAGAAACACAGATCTTCCCATAGCATTCGCGTATAAGATGTGGAAAAAGGTTCGAAACAGCTACAGCTAACTGAAAGAGAAAGTCTTAGCCATCATGAAATATGTCGTCACGATATTTCATCAATTATGCGCCCATTCGTACAGCATAAAAGCTGCAACCTTGGTCAGTAAAAAATGCATGCAAACACAGAAACTCTGTCTCTTTCAGTAGCACAAGCTACTGAAGGACCAATCATTATGATTCCTAATGCTCTACATCTGGATGGTTGGCTAGCGTTGCTGCCTCTTGATCACAGGGTACCGGGTTGGATTCCTGGCCACGTTTGGAGTTTTTCTCTGTCTGGGGACTCAGTGTCTGGGTTGTCCTGATCATTTCATCATCATTAATGACAGTGGCTAGACTGAAGTGTGTGAAGGATGTTCTATAGGATTCAGGTAAGGATTCTGTGCAGGCCAGTCCATTACAGGGATGTTATTGTCGTGTACCCACTACGCCACAGGCCGTGCATTAGGTGTTCGATCGTGTTGAAAGATGCAATCGTCATCCCCGAATTGCTCTTCAACAGTTGGAAGCAAGAAGGTGCATAAAGCATCAGTGTAGAACTGTGCTGTGGTAGTGCCATGGAAAACAACAAGGGGTGCTAGCCCCCTCCATGAAAAACACGACCACACCATAGTAGTAGGACTAACTTCATACGAGATCATTTTTTTAGTGCGGGTTGCCTACATCAGGGGCAGGTATGCACCCAGGGGCAAAGTATTGTTCTCCTTTAATTGACAGGTACTTAAGCTATTGTTCTGCTATGACTGACGTGTCCTTAATCTATTGTTCTGCTAAAAGGACCCTTCCTTTTGATTGACAGGCAGTTAACCTACTGTTCCATAACCTCCCTAGCGTTCCCCCTCCCCTCAGAAACCCCTTCCTCCCATTCAGTGCTACAGATACGCTTTCAGGTCTGAGTTATTAGAATAGCCCCTCTCGCTCTTACCAATTTGATTGACTACTTAATTAAATTGATCAATTAATTAACCTCTCACCCTCTGGTAACCCCCCTCTCCTCCCACCCTCCCTCCCAGAAATTGGCAGGAGAAAGACTTGGTTGATCTTTCATTTGGGGGGAATTCGATTGTAGTGTATGGAACATTGAATAAACAATTTAGACAATGTGTGGAATATTGTTTATTTAAACAATTTAGGGGATTCAAGACAGTGTATGGAATATAGTTTATTTTTTTATTTAAAGAATTTTTCAGGAAATCGATCACCATCCCTGCCACCCCATCCCCACCCCCCTCGACCCCTCCCCTACCTGGAAATTGGCGGCCCTGTGGTGGAGAGGAAGAATCAAATGCAGGGGAAATTTAAGGGTGTATTATTTACTTATATATAAAAAAATAAGTTTGACGGGGTTGAATTTCTCCTACGAATCATTCTAGGCTGTCTGGAAAGTAATCACATCGATCGCATTTCTGTTTTTATTCCGATTGCACAGGGAATACCGCATTAAACACACATCACATGTAACTACACACGTTCACACGTTCCCAGGAGTCGGGATGCACTGGCAGCCCCCCCAAAGTGACGACATGACCGTCAGCTGCCGAAACAAGTCCAGGTGTCAGTTTGAGTCTTGGAAGGATGAGGAGGCAGCATCCCTTTGATACATGACACCTGAGAAATACCTGCCGAAATACATGTTCACCTAGGCACAATTGCTGGCGCGATGACGCAAAACTGTGGTGCGTGTCCAGTGCTGAGAGACGTTTGCATAGCAGCTTAAACGTTCTCAGTGTTATACCGACATCACATATCTATGTAAATAATAGCCAAGTTCTCGCTCTGCACACACTATAGAAGTCTGTTCCAGAATAACATAGACTGCTTTCTACCTAGCGAAGCTAAAAGAGCATGCGAGCTGTGTCTAGCCGTGCAGGTGTGCTTACCTGCCCAGTGTGATTGATGCATCGTCCTGCTGTCAACATACGACTCTAATAGCCTTCATCATGTCTGTGTCCGCTAGCGAAAACACCATTAATAAAGTTGGTATGTACCGGCAGCCCCCGCAAAGTGACGACACGGCCGCTAGCTGCCGAACCACGAACAGGTGTCAGTTCGGGTCCTGGAAGCATGAGGCGGCGGCATCCCTTTCGTATTTGATACCTGAGAAATACCTGTCGAAATACGTGTTCACCTAGGCATCGTTGCTGGCGCGATGCAGCATAGCTTTCGTATTTGTGCGTCCAGCGAGATGACTGCATAATGGCTCACCCTTGCATGTGCAGTTACTCAGTGTTATGCTGCCGTCACATGCCTATGTAAATAGGAGCCAAGTCTACCTCTTGGATATAGTTAAGTGCTGCAGAAATAGACACGTCCAAAATTATATCTCCTGTGCTTGAAGAAAACCACAGACGTAGTATGTGGTTAAAGCTGTACACTGTCAAAGCGGGAACAGTGTTGAAAACAAGAACACAGAGGTTGTGAGGTAAAAATTCATTTATTTCTCATCCAACTTAAAAGTAATTTTACATTTTCATAAGCGGCCACAGCAACACAATTTTCACTCATCTTCTTCTTCTTCTTCTTCTTCTTCTTCTTGAGTCTATGGAGAGGAGGACACGCGTAGAATTCCAGGCCTTGAATAACAGCGAACTTAAAGATTTGACACATCCATGAGATCTTCTCCACCTACTTCACGTAGATGATGATATCCATGACATCGAATAATTTCAGCGCAGTCACCATATCTTTATACGGTATGCCAGGATCATCCCAAAGAATGTCTCCCCCCATCCCCCACCCCCTGGTAGCTGAGTGGTCAGTGCGACGGAATGTCATACCTAATGGCCCGGGTTCGATTCCTGGCTGGGTTGGCCGGTCGTTGTGGCCGAGCGGTTCTAGGCGGTTCAGTCCGGAACCGCGCGACCGCTACGGTCGCAAGTTCGAGTCCTGCCTGGGGCATGGATGTGTGTGACGTCCTTAGGTTGGTTAGGTTTAAGTAGTTCTAAGTTCTAGGGGACTGATGACCTCAGATGTTAAGTCCCATAGTGCTCAGAGCCATTTGAACCTAGCTGGGTTGGAGATTTTCTGAGCTCAGGGACTGGGTGTTGTGTTGTCCTTATCATCATCATTTCATCCCAATAGACATGCAAGTCGCAGTGGCGTCAACTCGAAAGACTTGCACCAGGCGAACGGTCTACCCAACAGGAGGCCCTCACCACACGGCATTTCCATCCCAATGTATTCCATGGTAGAAATGTGTTAACCACTTTGCACTCTTCCATGTCTTAGCACAATTCACATATTTGAAAGACCTTGGTGATGCAATGTTTGCTGAGAATGTCTCTATTATTCCCGCATCTTGTGTGTACACTGCGAATGCAACATCTTTAATATGAACTGTCTAGGCTTACCATCATAGAAACCCTGAGCGTCTGCAATGATGTTCAAGTCCTGAGCTGCCATTGTAAAATGCTCTAGGTATGGTGCAGGACTCGTTCATTTATACACCTCGTTGCACAACACCAGTGATTAGGCAGTAGTTGATCACATGGTCATGTAGAACTAGAGCATACGCGGCAGTGTGTTCTGTCGAAGATTCAGATTCAATTCACACATCTATAGGTCCACACTTAATTATCTCGTTCTGTTCCAAGCAGTCTATTACGATGATCGGTGAAAGTTCCTTGAACTTCCATGGACTGAGTAGACACCCAACTCCCTCTCCTTCAGCAACTTTATAGTAAGTAGCATGAAACCTTGCATACATGTCATATGCTCGACTGTATACATTTTCATTCCACGTGTAAATTATCTTATGGGTTGAATCTGAATTCAGGTAGACTTTGGCATTAGTTAACTTGTAGTTGTTGAATGCGGTGGAATCATTTGCTATATTACCGCTTCTATCAGTCTGAATTGCAAGTATGATGAATCTAGGTGTCTCTAACTGCAAGGAGGTTTTAATAGCCCGTGTTTGTCTGCTCGCAGTCATTAAGAATGGGTATTTGAAAACCTCCCACGAGCAAAATGTCAGTGATAGGAATGTACCAAAATTCAGGACTTTTAAAGCTTCCAACGCTCCTCATCTGATACACAGATGAGAGGTATTTTCCATATTATCTTGATGATTGTGATCATATTCTCTTCTTGAGCTCCTTGAATGTATGAGTTTTTATCCGTCGCACTCAGTACCAAAATGAGTTCTTGTTCAGCATTCATCATAATTTGTCTCATGTCCTGAAAGCAGCGCATAAGCAGTTTTAGAGGTATGCATGCAGTAAATCGTTCGTACTCTGCAACTGTTCTATCCTCCAGATCGTCTATGAACCACTCCGCATTTTCTAAACTATGCAAATCCGCGGGTGATGCAGAGACGTATGTTTTAAGGGTTGATGTTATGCCAACACTACAGTCGATCTCAGACCCATTGAGTTCAGAGCGTTTGGTTCGAATATACTGAGCAATTATTTCTGGGAGGAAATCTGTCCATTTTGGTTAAAACGCATCCACAGTCGACTTTTTATTGTTCTGTTCAGACGATCCACGATACTTGCCTTCAGGTGAGTGAAAGTTGAGTAGTGATGTATTCAGCACCGCTGCATCATGGTCTTGAAATACCTATTGTAAAACTCCCCGCCGTGATCGGTTAGGAGGTTGTCTGGGCATCGATTCGTCCCTGTCTGTAGCAAACGCTCAGAAATATTCGCGACATTTCTATCCATTTTTGTTCTGACAGGCAATGCCCAGGCAAATTTGGAGTATTTATCAATAACCATTAAAATATATTTGAATCCATTATCCTCATGTGAATATTCCCTCATATCTACGAGATCAGCTTGCCATAAGTCATCCAAACCTTTAATCATAACATGCCTACGAGGATATGTTTTGCATGCTGTTCTCGAACTACTGTCTCTGTACTTATTCGGTGATACCTCTCTCTCTGAACTCAGAGATTTTGAAACAGCCTCATTCGAATGAGCTGTATTACCTGCAGCAGCTGATGGCATGAGCAGCTGTAGTCGATCTATTAGCTCGTTGGGGTCGTCATAACATATGTACTGCCAGATTAGATTGTTCACTGCTTTATGCTCAATGTCAATACCACCACCGCTGCTGCTGCTGATGTTGTTGTTGTTGTTTTCGCCATCAAGTATTGGTTTTGTAATGGTTTTATATTTCTTGTTGCTCAGGTTTTTCGCGATCTTATGTACATCAGTCATGTGGAATATTTCATGGTACGTTTCCCTATCATTAACTGAATAATTTATAGGTTTCTTGGTAGGTCTTAGGAAAATAAAATGCATTAAGCGAGGTGTTCTCTTAAACCGCCTGTCACCAATCTGTATTGTGTCATCAGTTACAGCTATAGGATGCATCTGCAACATGTACAGTCTTTCCCTGCTAACGCCGAATGTTCAATCTATCTGACCATGGGCATGGAGGATAATGAATTCGTCAATGGCAACACCATCGTTGTCTTGTGTTTTTGTTTCTGCTGAGAGCTGTCTGAGAGATTCAGTAACCAGCTTAAAGGTCTCTCTTAGTGTTTGCTGTTGATCCATATGCCCGAACCACAGCAACCGTAATTTCTCCCGAACTGCTTTCCGTGCTTGAATTACTTTCTGCTTCGTTGACATCGCGGTGAATACTAATCAGACACCTCCGCAGCGTGAGGCTTTATATATCCGGTCATTTTCTTCTTCCTCTTACTGTGTACCTGCTCCCCCTTCTCAACAACAAGGAACTCTACATCTATTTTCCCCTCAATAGCCTCGATCTTTTCAGTTAAGTCGGTTTCTTTCTTACCTACTTCATTAACTAACTCATTTAACGCATTCACCTTTCTCAGAAGAGACTGGTAATACGTCTCTAGTTTCCTGAGCATACCTTCAACTTTATGCACAATAGCCTGAATTTTTGCATCCATGTACAGGCGAATGTTCAGTCTTTGTACACTCATCTCTCGGGTTGAGAGCTAGACATGCGCGTGAATTTGTCCGTGGTGCAGCGTATACTGATGTACTCACCTCTCTTATCGTGCTGAATATGCAGAAACTCTTGAGAGTTCCGACTGTACCTACCATCACTGAGCTTTCTTGTTTTATCAATAACGAGAAACACTTACTGTGAATGATTCAGCAATCGCCACATATCTTTACAGAATCATTGAAAGACATGTCAGTTTCGACATGTGCCTGGGAAAGGTGTTTTAAATTCAGATTGTCTTGTTTGAAGGCTATAATGAGGTCTGCATTATCCCTAACCAACTGTTTCGGGATTCTGGAATGTGTTTGGCTTAGATGAAATACATCAGCACTCATATGACTACCTAAACAGAAATATTTTCGAATTTGGTCTTGGTTTTCCACACCAACATCGTCAAATATGAAGACAGTGTTTGGCTTTGCTTTTTCAGGTGGAGGTATATAACCGCTTTCAATGAATGTCGTGTATGTTACACCATCTACACCACGCAATATCTCCTGTAGTAGCTGATACTTGGGTTGAAACAGTGTTTTTGAGAATACGCAAACATGATCAAACCGGACTCCATCTACATGTGTTAGCAGCGTCATAAAGACATTAGTCTTGTCACAGTTGGATGGACCTAAAAGAATTGCATATATATTATCAGGAAGGAGAATTCCGTTCTTCTACTTCTTCAGGTCTTCTTTTGCATTTCCACAGGACCAGTCACTGACAACGAAGTCCTTGTGATGAGGATATTTCACCCACCCTGCCATGATACTAACTACACCAGGTACTGACAAGTAGTTGACATATATATAAAAAGAGTCTTGAAGGGACAGTAATAGGATGTGTAGCCACTATAGCTCCATCACTTAACCAACGAGCAATAGTGGCTACACATACTATTACCGTGCTTGGAACAGAACGAGATAATTAAGTGTGGACCTATAGATGTGCGAATTTCCCAGAACACAGCTGCGTATGCTCTAGTTCTACATGACTGTGTGATCAACTACTGCCCACTTACCAGTACTGTGCAACAAGCTGTATAAATGAACGGGTGCTGCACCATACATAGATCTACTTCACAATGGCATCTCAAGGCTTTAACATCATGGCAGATTCTCAGGGACTCTGTGATGGTGAGCGTAGACAGTTCATATTTAAGATGTTGCATTCATAGCGTACACACAAGATGCGGCAATAATAGAGACATTCTCAGCAAACATTGCATCACCAAGGTCTTTCAAGTATATGAAGTTGAGCCAAGACATGGAAGAATACAAAGTGGTTAACACATGGAAATCATTGGGATGATCCTATCATACCCTATACAGATATGGTGACTGCACTTAAATTATTCGATCCCACAGATACCATCATCTACGTGAAGGGGATAGAGAAGATCTCATGCATGCATCAAATCTTTAAGTTTGCTGCTATTCCAGGCCTGGAATTCCACAGGTGTCCTTCTCTCCATAGACTCCAGAAGAAGAAGAAGAAGATGTGTGAAAATTGTGTTGCTGTGGCCACTTATGAAAATGTAAAATTACTTTTAAGTTGGATGAGAAGTAAATGAGTTTTTACCTTACAACCTCTGTGTTCTTGTTTTCAGCCCTGTTCCCGCTTTGACAGTGTACAGTTTTAACCACATGCTATGCTTGTGGTTTTCTTCAAGCACAGGAGATATAATTTTAGACATGTCTATTTCTGCAGCACTTTACTATTTCCAAGAGGTAGACTTGGCTCCTATTTACGTAGGCCTGTGATGGCAGCGTAACATAGAGTAGCTCAACGTGCGAGGGTGAGCCATTATGCATATATCTCGCTGAATGTGCAGATATGAAAGCTATGCTTTAAACAATATTCCATGCACTACAATCGAATTCCCTCCAAATAACCCATCAACTGAGTCTTTTTCCCGCCAATTTCCGGGAGAGAGGGTGGGAAGAGATGGGGTTTACCAGAGGGGGACAGGTTAATTAATTGATCAATTTAATTAAGTAGTCAATCAAATTGATAAGAGTGACAGGGGCTTTTCTAACAACTCCGATTTGAAAACATACCTGTAGCAGCCAGTGGGGGGGGGGGGGGGGGGGGGAGGGTTTCTGAGACTAGGGGGGAGGGGGCTGGGGATCAGTAGGTTAAGTGCCTTTCAATCAAAAGGAAAGATCCTTTTAGCAGAACAATAGGTTGAGGACCCATCAATCATAGGAGAACAATAGTTTAAGTACCTGTCAATCAAAGGAGAACAATAGGTTTGCCCCTGAGTGCATACCAGCCACTGATATAGGCAACCTGAACTAACAAAATGGGCTCGTACGAAGTTTGCACTAATACTAGGGTGTGGTCGTGTTTTTCATGGAGGGGGCGAGCACAACTTGTTGTTTTCTATGGCTGTGATACAGCACAGGCTCACACTGATGTTTTAAGCACCTTCTTGCTTCCCACTGTTGAAGAGCAATTCAGGGATGGCGATTGCATCTTTCAACACGATCGAACACCTGTTCATAACGCATGGCCTTTGGTGGAGTGGGGACACGACAATAACATCCCTGTAATCGACTGGTCTGCACAGTATCCTGACCTGAATCCTATAGAACATCTTTGGGATGTTTTGGAACGTCGACTTCATGCCAGGGCTCTCCGACCAACATCAATACCTCTCGTCAGTGCAGCACTCCATGATGAATTGGATGCCATTTCCCAAGAAACATTCCAGCACCTGATTGAACATATGCCTGAGAGAGTGGGAGCTGTCATCAAGACTAAGGTTGCATCAACACTATATTGAATTCCAACATTACCGATGGAAGGCGCCACGAACTTGTAAGTCATTTTCAGCCAGGTGTCCATATAGCTTTAATCACGTAGTGTATTTCGAACGACGACGCCAGCCCATACATTTTTTATTTGGCTTGTGTGTCCCTTCACGTTTCCATTTCACTATCACATCGGACACAGTGGACCTAGGGATGTTTAGGTGTGTGGAAATCTCGGGTACAGACGTATGACACAAGTGACACCCAATCACCTGACCCGTTCGAAGTCCGTGAGTTTTGCGGAGCGTCCCATTCTGCTCTCTCACGATGTCTAATGCCTACTGAGGTCGCTGATATGAAGTACCTGGCAGTAGGCGGCACCTCAATGCACCTGATATGAAAAACGTATGTCTTTGGGGGCGTCCGGATACTTTTGATCACATAGAGTATATTTCAGTCGCGTTACTGCACAAATAATATGCTCGTCGCAACAGCCTTTCTCTTCAGACTAGCGTAATGAACAAACAAAACTAATGATTTCTGCATCACTGCAGCAAAATGTTTTGAAATTTTTACATCGAGGACTTTGGGGAACCGTGAAAACTAAGAAACTACCACGGCGGCATTGTCCCTGGCTCGGGCTTGATAAGCAGACTGAACGGAAGGCTGCCAGTTGCCACGCATTCACGTACAGCCAAGCAGTGCCGTGCCAAGAATTTTTCAATTGGAACACACGTTGGCTAATTGTCGTCGATGCATAGAGTAGATATACGTTTGTCATTGTAATGAATTCGACAACTATAGGCAGCACTGTTAAAGCATTCGCTTCTGTCTTTTGCTCAGAAGGCTTGTAACAAACTATCGTTTCGGAAAATGGTACACAGTTTTCTTCGTTGGAATTTCTACAATTCTTTCAACAAAATGAGATTTGATATGTTCAATTTGCGCCATTCTCTCCTCAGTCGAACAGTGAAGGTAAATGTTTCGTTCGCATTTTCAATGCACAGATGTTCAAATTTCATGCTTTGCACTCGAAGGAGAATGCTTTGCTGTTGTTTTTCAGCAGCTATTACACTCTGTCTGTTCTTGATGCTTCGTCAGCACAATTGTTACACGGTCGTTGTCACCCTTGCAGCTGTTTCATTCTCGACAGAGTGTTTCAAACGCCACCTTTGGAACTAAGTTCTGCTCGAAGGACAAGGTTTTCTATCATGTCTGTAACAAGCCTCAAAATCAAGAGTGAGGGACTGTCAGTCAGATGACTGGTCGAGGTCATTACACCATTCGTGGCAAAAGAGGCACCCATCAACGGTATCAAATCCAACTACGTTTTCGTCATTGTGCTGAAGCTGTCATAGATTTTTCCCTTTTCAGAAACCCAGACTGCTGCCCCTGAGCAGCCTTTGCCGGTAATTGACTTTTAGGTGCATTGTCAACCGACGACACTGCCGTACAATTCATCTCCTGCTCACCTCCAGATCTCGGAAAACTCGCAGTGAGAGAGAGGTAGCATGTAGCATGACGCTACATGCTACCTCGCGCACCTACGGACACATGTTGTAAACGTAGAAAAGATGTAAATTGAAATTCTGTCTTACATTTGATATTAATACACTGCCGGAACAAAAAATTAGTACACCTGGAAAGGCGGTGTCGATTTTGATCCCATGACGGCATATGGCACTTGGAGGATGTTAGATGTAATGATAATGGTTTCAACGTTGTCCGACAACAGATATCGTAGTGCTATAGCTATCAGGGCTCCATCTGTATCTACTCTTTAATAGGGAATGCTCACAGCTAGAAGGCTAACTGTGGTGCAAACGTTTGAAGCAACCACGAAACCATGTCACGGAGAAGCACTCATGCCTGCTACACTCAACTAAGTGTGGTATCCACCACTATTGAAGCTCCGCAACGAGCAGCGGCGTGCTCCATTACGCGTGGCTGACAAACGCATCGTCGGCGGCGCTTCTCCGTGCGCGGCCCGCTGCTAACATTGCAGGCCGCCTTCGCCCGCGCGCGCTTCAAACCACAGCCATTGGCCTCCCATAAACACTCTGCGACTGGCCGCCCACAAAATACAGCGATCCCAGCCGCCGGCTCCATTAACTATGGAGCCTTATTTACCACTGCTATATTGGAACTTGGACTTCAACATTCACTAGGCTTAGTTTGTCAACGGACTTGCGATTCCGTCGGAATTCTGAATTTCATTTGCGCTTCCTGCACGTTGGTTTAACCACCATCAATTTATATAATTTTACATAAAGTGTTCATCTACAACTTTGCGCTTGGTAACAGAATTATTTGTATCAACGTTGTGTCAATAAACCGTAGGACGATGAAAAATTTATTGTGTTATTCCTGGTTATAACACAATAAAATGGCGACTAGCTAGCAACTATCCACATTGAATAGTTATTCATCAGCAGGACAAGAACCAGAAGCTGCTACTGAACACCCTCTAACCACTTCTTCATAGCTTACTGCAGACGCAAGCAGCATAGCAAGTGCCGGCTTTTTCTTCCTTAAATGAGGCTTTAGGGAATTGGGAAGCCTACGAATCAAGATTACTGGAGCATTTCCACGCATTCAAGGTAATTGACGCCAGCCTCATAAAATCTTTGTTTTTGGCTTGGTCAAAACCTGAGATTTACCGGCTACTGTGCAAGTTGGCCCCCTTATCCAAGGCTTCACAGCTCATCTTTTCAAACATTCGTCCATTGATGGCTAAATATTACCAGCGGCATACCCATGTTATTTACTCTCGGGTAGCATTTTACCAATGCAAGAAACAGCGAAACTGGGCTCATAGAGAATGGACCACAGAGTTGCAAAGGTTAGGACGAAAATATCATTTTGTTACCCCTATGCAGAAGAAATGATCAGGAACATGATCATCCGATGTACTCCAGACAGCGCAAGACACTTCAACTCGAACACCCGTCATTAAAAAAGGCTTTGGACTTAGCACGAAGCTTCGAAGTGAGCCGGGCAGCAGGCAAAAAACTGGAGTCGTGGATCGACATAGCAGCCGTTAATATAAACACATCCTAACAGCCATGGTCACAGTAGTGGCGCTTTGGACGTAGCAACAGTACAGGCGGGTCGCCGTACCATCATCCAACAACATCCTCCGCTCGAGTCGGTCAAACTAATCTTGAGTACTGAAACGATTGCCGTAATGCCCGCAATGTTTTATAACGTCAAGTGAAGACCGTCTTGACAGACGCCAAATCTTTTCTGCCAACGGCCATTTAGCTTTTTTATGACGTAAGTCCAGTGAGGCAAGACAGCCTCCTGCCCAACAGATGAATGTTAATCTTGTAGCTGCTATAGACCATCAAGAGGCCTCCAATAATCTTTTAGTAGAAGTGAAAATTGTAGAGAAACCAGTTCAATTACAACTAAACACCGGCGCAGCCGTGAGTATTCTGAATTACTGTACGTATTTGAAAGTTGGAGCTCCTCCCTTGCAATAAACAAAGAGATATCTAATGGCGTATAATAAACGTACCATCCTAATACGTGGTCAAGTCGAACTGCCAACTGAGTATCATAATGTCACCCACCAGATTACCTTCTCAGTCGTGAACAGTAATTCCGCTGAGAACTTGTTTGGACTTCACTGTTTTCAGAAATTTGGATTTTCAGTAGACGATTCTGTGAATTTGATATTCGAAGATGTTCCGTACTCGGACCTAGACACACTTTGCCGGGATTATAGGGACCTGGTCACCCCAGAACTTGGCACCGCAAAGTATTCTGAGTTGCAAATTGCGCTGAAACATAATCCACGGCCTCAGCACTTACGAGCCTGCGTCGTTCCATTAGCTCCCAGAGACAAAGTAAAGGAAGAATTGGATCGCCCAACGGCAGTTGGAGCTCTAGAACCTATTCCTTCCAGTCAGTGGTCTACCCCATTAGTCACAGTTCGAAAGCCATCGGATAAGATCCGCCTGTGTGGCGATTTTAAAGTAACTGTCAATGCCCAGTCAGAGATTGAGACATGTCCTATCCAAAGTCGGAAGAATTACTGCCAAAATTAAAAGTGGAAACTTCTTATCTAAAATAGACATAGTGGATGCAAACCTCCAACTTCCCCTTGAGGCAGAATCTCAACAGTTTCTTGCACTTAACAGGCCATGCGGACTTTATCAAAAATTGACGCTCAGCACTATGGGACTTCACATCTGAGGTTATCAGTCCCCTAGAACTTGGAAACACTTAAACCTAACTAACCTAAGGACATCACATACATCCATGCCCGAGGCAGGAATCGCACCTGCGACCGTAGAGCTCGCGCGGTTCCAGACTGAAGCGCCTAAAACCGCTCGGCCACACCGGCCGGCGCGAACTTTATCATTTGAAAGTCTAATGTTGGTATAGCAAGTGCATCGGTCATTTTTCAACGGTTTTTGGAATAATTAGTAGTCAGAGTGGAGGAATGCATTAACTATTTAGGTGACATCATTGTAACAGGGAGAACCACGAACACCATCATAGCCTTAGAAAACATATTTTAGATTGATGGTCTGCCGGAAGTGCTCGTAACTGACAGTGGTCCACAATTCCGTAGCGAGGAGTTTTGTGGTTTCTGTGCCCAGCATTGCATTCGCCACATTCCAACACCCCCATTCCATCCACAGTCCAATGGAGAAGCCGAAAGGATGGACCGCACTTTCTAAACCCGGATGAAGAAATACCTCCAGGATCACTGAGTCGATGCATCACTAGCATTTTTTTGAGCAGTTATAGGTCCACATCCATGGTAGACAAAATCCTGTGGAGCTTCTCCATGGATGGCAGCCCTGGACCCTCTTTAGCCTGCTCATGCTGACGCCATGACCAGCACCACCATTGCCTGCTTCCAAGTTCCGCCCTGGGACATTGGTGTTGCGAAAGGATTTGGTCGCCAGCCAGCCTGGATTCCGGGAAAAATCGTCCAGCACTGGTGCCAGAAGGTTTTCCGGGTACAGCTTCTGGATTGGAATGTTCTGCAAAAAGCCAATTTACTTCGTGCCAGACTAGTTTTCCAACAGTTCTTTCCGTCCCCCTCTCCACACCACCGTTACCAGTCACCTAGTTGCCAACCAATCCCAGGCCACACAGCCAGTTTAACACGAGACTGATACATTCCTTTTGCCCACAGCTAGCTGACCAACACCACACCCCAACAAGAGCAACTTATCCCAGACATGGCCCAGACTCAGATGCTGCCCTTCCCAGACTACGAAATGTCGTCCATTCACCAAACACGAGTAATTCCGTATGTAGATGAAGACATACCGCTGGCTCCTCATGCTCCATCTGCACCGCTGCTGAGGTCAACACCATACAACGTTGGCCCCCCACCGGGACGTTTTCGTCCGCATGATCCTGTGCCCCGAGAAACTAGCGCCGCTAAGGCCTCGGAGGAGGACCACATGAATGTGGCGTTCATTTACAACAGATGCTTTCCCGCTTTTCCAAGGGGGAAGGGGTGTGGTATCCACCACTATTAAAGCTTGGTCCTGAGTAGCGGCAGTCCCCATTACGCGAGGCCGAGAATCACATCGTTGACCGCACTTCTCCGTGCGTGGCCCGCTGCTAACTTCACAGGCCGTCTTCGCCCACGCACTTCAAACCACAGCGATTGGCCACTCATAACAATCAGCGAGTGGCCACCAAGAAATTACAACGACCCCAGCCGCCGGCTTCATTAACTATGGAGCCTCATTTAACGCCGCTACTGGCATCTATAAGGCAGTACGCATCATGCTATGGCTCAAATGGTTCAAATGGCTCTGAGCACTATGCGACTTAACTTGGCTCTGAGCACTAAGGGACTTAACTTCTGAGGTCATCAGTCCCCTAGAACTTAGAACTACTTAAACCTAACTAACCTAATGACATCACACACATCCATGCCCGAGGCAGGATTCGAACCTGCGACCGTAGCGGTCTCGCGGTTCCAGACCGTAGCGCTTAGAAACGCTCGGCCACCTCGGCCGGCCGACTTAACTTCTGAGGTCATCAGTCACCTAGAACTTAGAACTAATTAAACCTAACTAACCTAAGGACATCACATACATCCATGCCCGAGGCAGGATTCGAACCCGCGACCGTAGCGGTCGCTCGGTTCCAGACTGTAGCGCCTAGAACCGCACGGCCACTCCGGCCGGCCATCATGCTATGTTCTACACCACAACTCGGGAGTGCTACACTGCCGTCGATCTGCTATTCGGTGTCAGTTTGGCTGCGCTAAGGACTTAGAATCCGAATGTTATACTGGAACTTAGCCTTCAACGCTGACTAGGCTTAGTGAGTCAACGGACTTGTGATTCCGCCGGTATTCTGAATATCACTTGCACTTCCTGGACATTGGTATAACCACCACCAATTTATATAATATTCCATAAAGTGTCATCTAAACTTGGCGCTTGGTAACAGAATTATTTGTATCAGTGTTGTGTCAATAATCCGCAGAACGGTGAAATATTTATTGTGTTATTCCCAGTTATATCACTAAGCGAGCTTAAAAGAGGTCCATTTGTGGCCTTCCGAGCGGTGGCATGGTCTTTTCGGAGAATTGTTACACAAGTGGAACGTGCTTTGTCAGTTGCTGATATCAGTGCTCACATGAACATTCTCACACACGTAAACGAAGTTATGGACGTCCAAGCAGCACATGATCGTCGTATTATAAAGACCGTAGAGGCAGATTGTACAACTGCCACGACATAGATAACAGGGCTTGTGAGCCCAGACGTGTCAACACGAACTATTGCGAAATGGTTATTAGCAGTGGGACTATGGGCACGCACAGCTCTAGGCAATCTTCCGCTCTCACCACAGCATCGTCGTGCACAGCTTGACTGGTGCCGTCAGAGGGTCCCTTAGAGGATGGAACGGATCGGTATGGTCTTCAGCGATGGAAGCAAATTCTGCCTGCACTCAAGTGACAGTCGTTTGCGCATACGACATAGACCTAGTGAGTGCTGCCTCGTGGAGTGTATTCGTCCAAGACATGCTGGCTCCACCCCAGTCTTTATGGTCTGGAGTGCGATAAGCTACAACTCTCGTTCACCTTTGGTGATTCTGTGGGGGACGCTAACCGGCGCTTGGTATGTGCAGATTGTTGTTAGACTCGTTCTTTTGACTTCCTTGCATCAGGAAGGTGGAGTGTTGTTCCAGCAGGGTAATTCTCATGAACTCAATGTGATCTGAAAGACGTGCAACAACTTCCATGGGAAGCTCAATCTCCAGACTTGGCTCCAATCGAGCGCCTGTGGGACATGATGGGATACGAAATGACTCATGTTACTCGTGAACCAACAATTTTTACAGAACTATGTGAACAGGTCGAACACACAAGGAATAACATATCCCAAGATAGTATTTGCCATTTGTATGATCGACTGGATGCTGCCCGTGGAGGCTACACCACGTACTAGCGTGGGTGTTTCAGCGTCGGCCGATTCCTGGTACCTCAGTATCTCTTGTGCAGTGTTGTAACAATAAATCTTGAGTGAATTGGAAACTTCTAAAAGGGTGCACTATTTTTTCCAGCAATGTATAATGAGCTGAGAATATATTAGGATCTATGATATATGTCATATTATGATAATGGAAATGTAGTAAACTAGTTGTAGATCTAGAGAAGATATAATTGATATTTTATGTAACAAAAGACTTCAGTAATATACACTGATGTAAAAAAATCGAAACACCTATAAGAAGTTGTGTGACATAAACGAAAGTTGGTAGGCGTACTTCTGCATCTGAAAGATGATGTCTATTTAAGTTTCACGCCAGTCGCGTAAGAGTTGCGATAGTAGCCCCACTACGAGGATAAAAATCAGGTTTGTTTTAAATACACGCTGTAACCTTTGAGACTGGATGTGGTGAGTTGACGTTTGTCAAGAATGCCCTTAAGCCGACAGAGACACCATTATCAACGCCTCACGGAGTTTGAACGCGGTCGTGTGATATGATTACGAAAAGCTGGATATTCCTCCTGCGATATTGAAGAAAGACGTGGCATGAATGTAGCCGCTGTACGTGATTGCTGGCAGTGGTGGTCACGGGAATGTACCGTCGCAAGAAGACCGGGATCCGGACGGCAATATGCCGCTACTGAGAGTAAAGACTCTCGTCATCGGCGTATGACTCTGGCGCATCGTACTGCATCCGCAGCAGTGATTTGAACAGCAGTTGGCATCACAGTGACACAAAAACAAGTCAGTTACTCCAAGGACAGCGTCGAGTTAAACGTCCTGTAGCGTACATTCCACTAATCCCAAACCACCTCCATTTGCGACTTCAGTGTGTCAAGCGAGAGCTCACCGGAAGGCAGAGTGGACGTCTGTTGTGTTTCCCGGCGGAAACTGGTTCTGTCTCTGTGCTGTTTTACCACAAAACAGTATAAACAGATGACAGTAAAGTAGAATCAATGTAAAGAATACAGAACGTAAACAACTTCCTTTCTTCTTTGCACACACGTTCCGACAAATAGTTAATGTGCTTATTATGGGGTGTGACCACCACTGGCGCCGGCCGTTGTGGCCGAGCGGTTCTAGGCGCTTCAGTCTGGAACCGCGCTGCTGCTACGCAGGTTCCCAGGTTCGAATCCTGCCTCGGGCATGGATGTGTGTGATGTCCTTAGGTTAGTTAGGCTTAAGTGGTTCTAAGTATATGGGACTGCTGACCTCAGTCCCATAGTGCTTAGAATGCTGTGAATGATGTCATCAATCTCATGTTGAGGCAATAATGCCCATCCTTCCTGCAGAGCTGCTCGCAAGTATTGGAGAGTGGTTAGTGGATACTGACGTGATACAAACTGTCTGCCTAGTGCATCCTAGACATGCTCTAAGGAATTCAAATCTGGAGAGCGAGCAGGTCACGCAGTGCGTGCAGTATAATCTGTTTCCTCGAAAATATCAAGCACCCATGCCGTATGAGATCGAATATTATCTTTCATCAATACGAAGTCTGAGTCCACAGCACCTCACAACAACCACACATGAGGTCCCAAGATCTCGTCACGATACCTGACGGCAGTTAAACCCTGCCGATTCACCTATACAGTTTCGTGAAAAGGTGTTCCAGTGTCAACACAATGCTTACCGACACCGTTAGGGATCCTCGACGGTATCGGTTCCTTTATAAAATGTTTGGTCCAGAAATCGTGTTCCACGTTCCCTCCAGATGACAATCTGCCGAGAATCACTCTCCAGGCCAAATCGGGACTCATCCGTGATACATTGGCCCACTGATCGACCGTCTAGGTGGAATGCTGACGACGCCACTCTAGAGTTCCCTTCTGTGAAGACGTGTCAGAGGCACTCATACAGTATGTCTCCCACAATAAAGGACACTCTGCCGAAGCCTGCTGTACGCCGTTTGCCCCTGTACAACCTGTTTAATGGGTTCTGCGAGGTCCGATTCCAGTTGCCGTGCAGTACGAGTACTAAGGCTGTACTGTTGTGCTCTTGTAGCCAAATAACGGTCCTCACTTTCTGATTCACACATGGTCGGCCCTGCCGTGATTTTCGGGATACAGTTACGGTCATTATAAACTATTGCCACATCCGAGAAACAACAGAACGATTCACATTGAGCCATCGGGCCACACTAGCTTGCGGTGTCCTGCTTCCATTCTTCCTATGGCCCTCCACCTCAGAAAGTCTGCTAGGTGTCTTCTCTGTGCAGTACTGCACCGTCTGTGACTGCATACACAGCTATTGTGGATGTGGGACTACTCAGCAAAGACTTTCCCGTTTGATAGGTGCCTTGACGTTATCGTTGGCGTTGTTCTCCGTTGACCCGAATGCCTCTTCCTTACAGAGTACGATCGTACGGATATCTGATGACAGTTTGTCTGATTATATCGTGAATTAGACACAGGACGGGGAAATAGGGGTTTGTTGCTTTAATTTTGGACAACAGTATATTTCCAGCAATCGAAAAACTGCATCACAACAGTGGGAAAACGAAACGTAATGAAAATGCACGATGTAGGGTGCAATAGAGTTGCATTTGTCTCCATTTGTGGTTTTCATATTGTTTGCGTAAGATCCTCAGTGTTACAAACCACCATTGCGCATAACGCTACTTCGGTGATAATGTGGCATAGAACACATCAGTCGTTTCTTACACTTTCTCGTGATTTCCAAAAATTTACTCTCAGACTTAATACGTTTGAAATTCGATCAGCTGCCTTTACTACAACGTCTATTTAGGCTTGGACTTTTTTATAATACAAAATAAAGAGAGTTTCTTATAACTGCTTTAAAGGCACCAAACATCTTTTAGGTAAAGGATTACTACATTTGCTGCATACTGCCATTGTAGGTGGAATTTCTTGATATGTATTAGTATTTTATGGACCACTGAACATTTCACATAACCACAAAAATCAGCAAGTGATGAGGATATTCTTAGTATCATGAAATGGATAACGGTGTTCTATTATGCTATCCACTTCGTCCGTCATCTCGCAACACCTTCCGTGGAATTTCTGAATTTCTGATGCTGCTTCGTGCTGCTGCTCTTGTTGGCGACACTTGACGTCTGCCATTCATAATTTTACTAAAGGTATTGCCATGTAATGTAGAATCGTAATATTCTGTAACACAGTGGTAGTGTTAACGCACGTTGTAGACAGGTGATACAAAACAAAGGCTGAAGTACGTAGTACCAACTGCAAACTGTTAAAGAATTGGCTTTCTTGATAGGCAATGGTGACGGCACCTTCCGGCTTCCTGCTTTTGTATTCTCATTCTGTATTAGCGAGAGTCCACTACTGACTACACGACTTCCTACCTGCGGCCACCACTAGATCCGTTGCCGATTATGCAGTCGTCCTGTGGAATCCACCATCTGTCCCCGTTATCTTGGATCTTCATTCTAGGTAACGATTCGTTCGGTGACCAAAGGCGTTTAACCAACGTAAACAGGTGGCAACAGTTTTAAATCCGAATTTTACCAGCCGAGACTCATACCGAGTCACGATCGAGCATTCAGGTTCGATTAGGTTACGGAACAGAACGAAGCGTCAAAGAATTGCACAATGCATTTCGAATGGCGTCATTCACGCTAAAACCTAACGGACGGAATGAGACGGAACGTAATGTTAACTTCGAGGATTTCAGGGAAGGAAGTTTAGAAGTTAACACTGATATGAAAAAAACTGGAGCTATACACTGACCTAGCAGCCCTCATTGATGTTATGGCAGTGACTTTTATGCTTTTTTCATCTGCTTAATCTTTATTTTACTGTAATCTTTGTTTTCGTGATCGTTGCATGAGGGTTTGGATATTTTATATAGGTTGACTCTTACGCAGAATATTACAGCAACCAGCCACTTTTACAATTCTGTTTATTTATTTAAACAGCGCCATTACCAGTTTCGAACCAATAGGTTCATCTTCAGACTGCTTGTTCACGTTTTACATTACATTTCGTGTTTTGTTTCCCCACCTGACGAAACTTCCTTGGGGTAGCGATGCCCTACAACCAAAACAAGATGTGAGACACCGTCTTTTTAATTTTAATTGTACCTCAAGACGATTTTAAGTGATGTAAACAAATTATTATTATTAAATGGAAGAAGTTTCGGTTACTTACAATGAAGAATCCGCGCCATTACGTTACAGTGCAGGTTGCTTATCATCTTGCAACATCCAAAAGCGTATAATGCACTTTTTTGTGTATACGTATGCACATAGTGTAACACACCAATCACACACTTAGAAGTTTGGTCACATGGTGGTATGCATACAAAGATGGATATTACAACCATAACAATGCCAAAGACTTCCACTTTCAGAGATACTTTATTATGTACATGTATGTGACGGTAGAAATTTACAAACTGCTAATGTTACGTTACTTACTATTTGCATTGAAAGAGAACTGATTAAAATTAAGTTAAACAAATAAATCTGTCAGTTATGAAGTGTTACTTCAGTGATATTATGTAAATATTATGGTATACATTGGAAAAAGTAAATGATAAAGTCCAGACGCACATAAATAAATGTTACAACTAGGGACATATTATGACATACGTTGAAAGCACAGTAAATGGGTTGGGATGGATGTGCATACATAAATATTATAAATATTACAAAAGTGGACTTTTCATTTTTTACTTTTTACTTTAAATTGGAAAGCACATGAATGAAATTTTGAAGAAAGGCTGCATTGGCTAACTCGGTTTGTTCATTGAGGAGATTTTGTGGTGATTTGCTTTTATGTACATTTATTTCAATCTCTTCAAGTAAATTCATAAGGCTACCTTTCTCAGCATGGTGCAATATTTGTACATGGTCTTAAATGCTCTTTATTCCATGACTGTTGATAGTTTTGTGCATGGAAAATGTGGATTTTGAAATGTTGTTTAAAAGTATGGCATCTATATGCTCTTTGAACCGTGTCTTAATGCTTTTTCCAGTTTGTCCCATATAGTAAGAGGGCAACTTTGACAACTGAGTTTGTATATGCCAGAATTTTTGTGTGGGGGGGTTGTTGTTTTTTAAGTTGTGAACTGCTAATTGCTGGAGTTGTTTGTTTGTGTCGAAGCTTATGTTAATGCTTGTGCTTTTAAATAGATTGCTTATTTTATAGGATATACCCCATAAGAAAGGTAGTGCAACATACTTTCTGCTCTTTTCTACTGTGACTTGTGTAAGTTGCATGGTTGTCTGGTGCACTGTTTTGTTGGCTGATGGTTTTTGGATTTTTTGTAATAGTTTGTCTATCATGGGGGGGCTGTATCCATTGTTTAAGGATATGGTTTTAATGATACTGATGTCTTTTTCTTTTTTAACTGGTTCAAGAGGAATTCATTGTAGGCAGTTCAGTGAGGATCTAAAATATGCCATCTTATGCTGGTTTGGATGACAAGATTAGCTGTTGATACATACATCAGTGGATGTTGGTTTCCTATAAATCTCAAAATGATGTTTATTGTTTTTGTTGGTGACTTTTACATCTAGGAAATTGATGCTGTTGTTGGTCTCATGTTCAATGCTGAATTTAATTTTTTTGTGCACGATACTCAGTTTGGGTAAAAAAACGTTCAAATGTGTGTGTAATCTTATGGGACTTAACTGCTAAGGTCATCAGTCCCAAAGCTTACACACTATTTAACCTAAATTATCCTAAGGACAAACACACACACCCATGCCCGAGGAAGGACTCGAACCTCCGCCGGGAGTTTTGTTGTTAATGTGTCTATTTCTTCATTTGTGCCATCAAAAAGTATAATTGTATCATCAACATATCTTTTGTAGTATATTATTTTGCTGTTGATGTGACTGTTAGCTTCAAAAAATGTCTGTTCTAAGTGATTTATGTAAATATCTACTAACATCCCAACTAGGCTGCTACCCATTGACAACCCATCTTCCTGTCTGTACATTTTGTTATTAAAACTGAAGTAATTGTATGACAGTACCAAAATGAGTAGCTCAATGAGCTCACAGATCTCTGCCACACTTAGTTTCTTATGTCTGAGTAGATTGATTCTAATTATGTTTATTGTGTCTTCTACAGGGATGTTAGTATAAAGGTTTACTATGTCAAGTGTTGCGAATCTGGCTGTCGGTAGAATGTAAACATCTTTAATTTTGTCAATTAGTTCATATGTGTTCTTCATGAAGAATTTGTTTTCAATGGTGTAGTAGGTATTAAGCAGAGCAAGCAGTTTGGTATTTAACTTTTATGAATGACTGTTCCCAGAGTGCACAATTGGTCTGATGGGATATTTTTCCTTATGGGTCTTAGGTTGTGACCGGAGCCGAGGTACAGTGGGGATCATGGAAATGCAGTCACATACTTCCCAATTAGTTAGGACGAAGTTACAATTGTTAAATGTTTTCTTAAACTGACCTGAAATTTAGAGGTAGAATCAAAATCTAATTCAGTTATGTTGATACTATTGAAGAATTAAAAAAAATGGTTCAAGTGGCTCTGAGCACTATGAGACTTAACTTCTGAGGTCATCAGTCCCCTAGAACTTAGAACTGCTTAAACCTAACGAACCTAAGGACATCCCACACACCCATGCCAGAGGCAGGATTCGAACCTGCGACCGCAGCAGCAGCGCGGTTCCGGACTGATGCGCTTAGAACCGCACGGCCACCTTGGACGGCTATTGAAGAATTGCATAGTTTTCTCAACATAAGATTTTTAATACATTATCACTGCACAATTACTTTTATCATCTTTGACTATTAAAGCTTTATTCTTAGAAAGTTAGGAAGTGATACAATTTAGAACATTTAGGTCACTGTTCCTGTATGAACTGTTGTTTTTGAGGTGTCTTATTATTATTTTATTGGCTTTGAAGGCTTGGGCGTTGGTTTCCCCGGAATTTAATTTGGCAGCATCACACGCAAGTTATTGGCGTTAAGTCTGGGCTCTATGTTATGCTTTAGACCTTTGTTTATGAGAGCAAGTTCATTATTTGTAAAACTGATATTAGTAGAGTTAATAGTTCTTTCATGAAACTGATGTTGGCTGTCACCAGAATTTTTGGAGGCAAGGTTACCTTTCTTCGTTTTCAAAGTATCTAGTTTTTTCTTATGCCTACACATTATTTTCTGCTGTTCTTTCCCAGTGATGTTCGCTATGTATTGTAAGATGTAGGAGAATTGAAGGCTGGAGAGGCAATTTCCAAGTTGCAAGTGTAGACTGTACAGTTGCTTGTTGACCAGTTCTTTCTTTTTATACAGCATTTTGATCTCTGTCTTGAGCCACATGATTTCACATTTTACTTTAACTGTTTTAGCGGTATTGGTTTTGGAGTTAATCTTAATTTTTATGTAGTTTGGTGTTATCTGTGATGACAGACATTTCTTGTTATATTTTATGTTAGGTTTGATCTTTGTTAGGTTTCTTTTGCATCTTTTGGGGAAACAAAACATGAAATGTAATGTAAAACGTGAACTAGCCGTCTAGAGATGAACCTATAAGTTCGAAAGCGATAACGGGGCTGTTTAAATAAATAAACAGCATTGTAAAAAGTGGCTGGTTACTATAATCTTCTGTGTGCGAGTCAATCTATGTTTTGTACGCAGCCACGGGCTCAATATATCAGTTTTTGACAAAATAGCAATTGTATATTTTTCCTGTGAATGAAAATGAGCAAAATTTATCAGCACGAAGAAATACAATTTTTTCCGGTATTTGGCACTTAGCAATCAAACAATATATTGTAAATAAAATAAGAAGAGGCTATGTATTCTGTTCTCAATAATTTTGACGTGTTTTTATCCATGTTTTCTCGATGAAAGAAATGTTGTTATTCAAAAATGTCTGAACAACAATTTTACTACTGTTTCTGCTCTTAGCCTTTTGGAAAATTATGAATTCTGATTAGATCATTAATAAACTCAACTGTCATCGCTAGTTCCTTACTACTGATACTATATTGCGACAATTTCAATTTATCGGCTCTCGGGTCGTGCCCATTAAGCCACCTCAGTAATGGAAAGACAACACGCAGCGTGTTGGGGACAATTTTTTTGTCAGTTACGACGATACAAAGGCAAGGACAACGCAGCGCCCAGTCCCCAAGCGGAGGAAAATCTCCGACCTGGCTGGCCATCGAACCCGAGGCCCTTTGATTAGCAATCCTCCGGCCGTCTGCGCAGCTACTGTGGCGGGTAGTCCGACGTCTTACGTCAGCACATATCTCACAAACACATTTTAACCCGTCAGCAATGGGCTAAGCGAAGTGCTGTTCCGTCTAGAGCGAACACATCTGTGTTTGACAGTGACCTTTCCTTCTGTTCCACTGCGTTGAGGTCTAATATAAAAAAATGGTTCAAATGGCTCTGAGCACTATGGGACTCAACTGCTGAGGTCATTAGTCCCCTTGAACTTAGAACTAGTTAAACCTAACTAACCTAAGGACGTCACAAACATCCATGCCCGAGGCAGGATTCAACCTGCGACCGTAGCGGTCTTGCGGTTCCAGACTGCAGCGCCTTTAACCGCACGGCCACTTCGGCCGGCTGGTCTAATATAAATCATCATTTATATTGTCCGAGTACACGCGTGCCATTTCATTTATGGCGTCAGGTGTGAGAAACATGGACAACACGAGTTAAATTTGTGAACAAATGAGAACGATTTAAAACAGTACATCAGACGAACCCCTGCGATGACGCAAATATTGCAAGAACAATTGATGTCCCAAAGAAGTTAATGAAAATAGATAGAGGTTTTCACGGGGCTACATCTTAGAGGACTATGCAGAATTTCCATAATTTTATGAATTACGAATGCTCAAATAGCCGATGTATATTGCAAAATATACCTTCACTTCAAAGACCATGTACCATAATAAGATAAGCCACACCAGCAAAGAATAATTTGTAAAATTTTCCTTATTTTCTTTTTTTGGGACAGGCAACAGCATTCTAACACAGCAAAATTATTATCGAGTGCCCAAGACAGCCATATTTTGATTTCTAATCAATGTTTCGGAAGTCATATATCACTTCTTGGAGGACTATATTAAGGACTGAAAAAATTAAATACCGTAAAATGTTGTAATTTTGTTCTAGTAAACTCAAAGTAATAGATATATTTCTATGAGGTGTGTGTTAGTGAAATCAAACGGAATATGCAGAGTGGCAGGAGCTGGAAGGAAGTGGACATCCGGATCAGGGTGGTCCAAAGAATAACAAAGACTTAACTTTTTTATGTATATAGACTGAAGCGGCGAGTGAAAATTTGTACCATGGTCGGGCACTGAATCCAGGTTTCCGGCTTACTACGCCGGTGAGTCAGCCACTACGCCACCTTGGCACAGCAGGTCACACAACTGCACAGGTTCCTCTGGCACACCTCCCTCCTCGATCCAAATTCTCTCTGCCGCCCCAGTCTAAATTCCCCCTTACACACGAACAGAATTTCCGAGGCTCTCCATGTTTTGGAATAGCGCGTCAGCAGAATTGGAGGGCTCGGCAATTCTGTTCGTGTGTAAGGGGGAATTTAGACTGGGACGGCAGAGAGAATTTGGATCGAGGAGGGAGGTGTGCCAGAGGAACCTGTGCAGTTGTGTGACCTGCTGTGCCAACCCGTCATGCGCCTGCCTTACAAGCAGGAGACTCGGGTTCGATTTCCGGCCAGGGTACAAATTTTCACTCGCCGCCTTAGTCTATATATATAAAATCGTATACGTATGAGACCAGTAGAGTCTCTGAAATTGTGTCATCACATTTTAAAAAGGTAACTGCCGAAAACTGACTCCTGAAGAGAGTTATTTCCATGAATGGATGTACATCGGTGCCTAGTGAAGTGGAGAGGTGGCCGCTTCTACCACGATGTAACTCATGGCTTGGGGGCGCAAAAAACGCCGGCATGCAAGAGAGCGACACGTCCTCACACAGCTCCCTGCACGACCGCGCCTGACGCACCACATCATTCCTCTTACACTAGCCCGTTGGCCAAGGAGGATGAACAAAGGGCACTGAAGGCATCCCCTGTGGAGCAACCCTTACTGTGAAAACATTAGCAGGTTAGCATCTCACTCTGAAAGCGTGTGACCGTGTGTGGTCTGTCCAGCCTCCAAGCTTGCAGCAAAGAATTATAAAGTCTCAATTAAGAATTTTTAAAAGAATCTATAGCCTCTACCTCTTACAGGTACCTCACAGAAAATAGATGGCAAGAAAAACAAAATATTATAACAATATATTTGAAGGGTGGAAGATCCAACTGTGTTAGCCATAACAGAAGTTAATAGTTATTCCCATCCCAAATATGATTTATATCAGATGAATTATTGGCACCTTAATACGTAACTGATTACTCTTTTGTCGATAAACTGGAAATTTTTGATTATGCTGTAAGCGTGTGTGCATGTATGTATGTATGTGTATGTGTGTGTGTGTGTGTGTGTGTATGTGTGAGAGAGAGAGAGAGAGAGAGAGAGAGAGAGAGAGCGAGGGGGGGGGGGGAGGGGGGCAGAGAAAGAGAGCCTAATGGATACTAGGTATTATATACCGGTGCACTACGATGATCTGACAAGAACAAGAAAATGAAAAAATGACTGGGCCGCGCGGAGTGGCCGCGCGGTCTGAGGCGCCTTGTTACGGACTGCGCGGCCCCTACCGCCGAAGGTTCGAGTCCTCGCTCGGGCATGGGTGTATGTGTTGTTCTTAGCATAAATTAGTGTAAGTATTGTGTAAGACTAGGGACCGATGACATCTGCAGCTTGGTTCCTTAGGAATTCACACACATTTGAACATAAAATGAATGCAGATATAAATGAAAATATATTTTAGCTGGGCCGAATATACACTGTGTGACAAAATAAGTGAAAGCATCCGGAAGACGTCGTTGTGTGTCAGTGTCACTTATGACATGAACACGAGATTCGTGAGTATGTAAATTACTAAAGTTACATTTCTCTATGACAGGAAGAATGGCCACCAGAGGGAATTAGCGTTACATGTGTTTAGTGTTGTTACCAGACCTGGTAAGATACATAAGGGGCTTGAACAGTGTCAGACGTTGAGTGATCACTATGAAGTACACAGAGATGCCGTATATTCATGTGCGACATCATTATCAGCAACTCACAGAGCCTCGTAGGGTTCTCATTGTGGGTCTCCATTTGGCTAGCCGGTCGAATCTTGCAATATCTAGATTTTTGGGGTATTCGGATGTGACTGTGACCTGATATTTAACTGTGAGTTCAGGTATACTCGCCACCAAGGTACCAATATATCACGTCTGACTACCTTATGAGAGGATCGCCGTATTGTGAAATGCTGACCGTAACCCCTTCACATACCTGTCATCTCAGACCAAATAATGGACTCCCAAAACGTTCTGTGTCATCATGCAACAGTGGTCGGAACAGCAACTGGTTAGAAAATTTCTGTCTCATGTGTAGGCTGCTGTGAACACCACAACACAATTGCCAGAGTTTGGTGCAGTTCTGTGATCGGGAAGGGAGACTGTTGATGAGTGGCTTCTCATTCTTTTCAACGATGAACCGTGATTCTACTCTACCCCAGATGACGGTTGTCGCTAAGCATGGTGGCAATCTGGGGAGATGTCTGTAGTGGGGAATTGTTGCCCTATTTCTAATCACCTACTTTCCCCAATGACGCCTTCAAACGATGTTAGATATTCCTCCCCTCCTCCTCCCACTCCTCTGATATCGCAGTCCAAGATGGCGGACGTAGGTCACTTGGACTAAGTCTTAATTCAAGAAGGCCGATCTATCCCTGTTGCCCTAAGTTTAAAATGGAGTGAGAAATTCAAAAATATCATATGTCTTAGGTTTCAAATGGTGGTAAAAACAAAATAGACGAAAGCGCAGTTGCCCTATGGTTAAAATGACAGAAATACACTTTCGCTGTGCTCATATTTAAAGTTTAAACAATTGGTCTACCATTTCAAACGTTCAACTGCCACAGCATTTGTGTGTACTAGAACAGGAATGTGGGGAAGTCCGTGATTGCACGGACCATGCAGTTTGTTTATTTAAACAACTGTGTGGGTGTCCATGCCAGGTATCTGCTGACTGCATTCCACTTACACCGTGCTGGGGCCCTCACTAGCCAGTGGTTGAGCACACCCTTATCCACGCCGTGACTCCCAGCTGCTCTGACAGTGGATTCGTAAGTGAGGGAAACCCTCTACGGCTACAGGAATGCGATGTAACAGTTGGGGCAGCTATTTATAGCTCACACTATTTCTAGGACATAAACATTCTGTGGATTGTGTAGCCCGCACCTTGCAGCACACAAGGAACACACGGCACATGGTCGTCAGCGTCATCTACCATGGCAACGATGCATTTCTAGACACATGTTCATAGGACCTCTTTCCTCCATTTCCAGTCAGGAATTCGTCCCTGCAGTTTGCCTGTTTTATTAATGTTCTCTCTGTGTAAGTACATCGTTACATCATTCGGTTTCCCCACAGACCAAAGTTCTGGATTATTTGTAGTACTCTGAGCAATGTAGTACACTCACTTCTGTGGCCGGACGCTGCGGCCGTTCGGTTCTAGCGCTTCAGTTCGGAACCGCACGTCTGCTACGGTCGCAGGTTCGAATCCTGCCTCGGGCATGGATGTGTGTGATGTCCTTAGGTTAGTTAGGTTTAAGTAGTTCTAAGTTCTAGGGGACTGCTGACCTCAGATGTTAAGTCTCATAGTGCTCAGAGCCATTTGAACCATTTCACTTCTGTGATCAGTGTTGTCTGAGAAGAGGCAAAATCACGTAAGTTGTTGTGTTTCAACGATCCGCAGTAACTGATAATTAGGTCGTGCAGTTAGCTCAAATTTAAGGCATTCAATGTCTACCAAAGGATTTGTTAGGCCTGTAAATATGACCGTAGGTTAATGGTCGTCTCCTGCTTCCATTTAGCGATTATACCGCTGTCAGTGGTCCTGAACGAGTTTGACTAACGTGAAATCTATTTGATGGTAGGCCTGGTCTTGTGATCCACTATAAAAAATTTCGCGTTTGAACTCAGTTAATTTTCTTCGTTGAGTCACTATCTCGACTTCCTGTGCCAAAGGTTCTCTGGTTTGTATTCTGACACGATGAATAAATGATCAAGTGAGAAGCAAGTGGGAAAGGAGGCAAGAAGGAGAAAACAACTCTTAAACTTTACGCGAAACACACCGATTTGTCTGTATTACTTAGAAAACTAGTGAACTTCATTTTAACTGTTACAGTATGGCGAATTATGTCTGCAGCACAGAATGCGAAATATGGTGTAGCGTTCGCACTTGTTGTTTAATGATTGAATATGATTATTAGTTCCGATCATATTTTACATTTGAATGTATCCAAAATTGGGACGAAAAGAAGTGACTGCCTCTTCTTTAACAAACGCAACTTTTCTTGTTGCATAGCATCTTTTGATACGCAGCCTAGCAACCTACAACTTTTTTCGGATATCTGTTCTTTTACTACAGGAATAATGCCGCAAGCGCTACTTCAACTGTTGTTTGCATGAACTTATCTTTTCCTTTGTCTTTATCATTAACAATGCATTAAAGTTTCCAAATGTGAACTACTCAGAATCAGCGGGAACATTCGCTTTGTGCTGCATACATAATCTCTGGTGAACGTCTATAGCTCATGACATTTTATTTTTCACCTTGACTGCAAAGACCATTTGCTCTTTTATTAGCGCATTTTATTGCTTACAGCGTTCAGTCGTACATTATCAAGAAAAGGTAATGTTAAAACCGTTACTCGACCGACACAATAAGAAACACGTACTCTGTTGTTGAAAGCTGCAATGTATCTATCGCTCCATTCTGTTTTATGTGAATATTATTACCAAGTACTTTCAGGCTTTTTCCACTTCGAAGCTGGGTAGTCACAGAAAATTGCATCACAGGAAATGTTGCTGAGCTACTATAATACACTGAAGCGCCAAGAAAAGTGGTGCGTAATCAAATACAGTGATACGTGAACAGGCAGAATACGGCACTGCGGCCTCGGTGTAGCCGTGTGATCTAGGGGGCGTCTTGTGACGGTCCCCGCGGCTGACCCGTCGGAGGTTCGAGTCCTCGCTCGGGCATGGGTGTGTGTGTTGTCCTTAGCGTAAGTTAGTAGAAGTTAGATTAGGTAGTGCGTAACCTCAGCATTTTGGTCCCGTAAGACCTTACCACAAACTTCCAAATTTACGGCGCTGCGGTCGGCAACGCATACATGTAACAAGTGTATGGCGCAGTTGTTAGAACGGTTACTGCAGCCACAATCGCAGGTTATCAAGATTTTAGTGAATCTGAACCTGGTGTTATAGTCGGCGGACGAGCGATGGGACACAGCATCTCCGAGGTAGCGATGAAGTGGGGATTTTCCCGTACGACCATTTCATGAGCGTACCGTGACTATCAGGAATCCGGTAAAACATCAAATTTCCGACATCGCAGCCGCCGGAAAAGGATCCTGCAAGAATGGGACCAACGACGACTGAAGAGAATCTTTCAACCTGACAGAAGTGCAGTCCTTTCCGAAATTGTTGCAGATTTCAATGCTGGGCCATCAGCAAGTGTCAGCGTGCGAACCATTTAACGAAACATCATCGATATGGGGTTTCGGAGCCGAAGGCCCACACGTGTACCCTTGATGACTGCACGACACAAAGCTTTACGCCTCGCCTGGGCCCGCCAACCCCGACATTGGACTGCTGATGCTGGAAGCATGTTGCCCGGTTGGACGAGTCTCGCTTCAAATTGTGTCGAGCGGATTGACGTGTACGGGTATGGAAACAACCTCATGAATCGATGGACCCTGTATGCCAGCAGGGGACTGTTGAAGATGGTGGAGGCTATGTAATGGTGCGGGCATTTTCAGCTGTAGTGACATGGAGACCCTGATACTTCTAGATACGACTCTGACAGCTAACGCGTAAGTATGTATCTTGTCTGATAACCTGCATCCATTCATGTCCATTGTGCATTCCGACGGACTTGGGCAATTCCAGCAGGACAATGCGACACCCCAAACGTCCAAAATGGCTACATAATGGCTCCAGGAGCACTCTTCTGAGTTTAAATACTTCCGCTGGCCATCAAACTCCCCAGACACGAACATTATTGAGCATATCTGAGATGCCTTGCAACGTGCTGTTCAGAAGACATCTCCATCCCCTCGTACTTTTACAGATCTATGGACAGCCCTGCAGGATTCATGGTGTCAATTACCCCCAGCTCTACTTCAGAATCTAGTCGAGGCTATGCCACGTCGTGTTGCGGTACTTCTACATGCTCGCGGAGGCCCAACACGAAATTGGACAGGTGTACCAGTTTCTTTGGCTCTTCAATATATGATGGTACTCAGTTGGGGGTTTTTCATTGAGGTTTGCGTAAGTGTTTGAGTTGGTTCAGGAGAAAAGCTTGATTTTTTGGCGGTAATTCCAAGTCACGGAAAGTGCGTAATAATTTTAAGAAGAGGAAGGTCTTAAAAATGGTTCAAATGGCTCTGAGCACTATGGGACTCAACTGCTGAGGTCATTAGTCCCCTAGAACTTAGAACTAGTTAAACCTAACTAACCTAAGGACATCACAAACATCCATGCCCGAGGCAGGATTCGAACCTGCGACCGTAGCGGTCTTGCGGTTCCAGACTGCAGCGCCTTTAACCGCACGGCCACTTCGGCCGGCAGGAAGGTCTTACTACACCTAGAGGATAAAAAGGGGATATCTACTGACTGTTGAGCTTAGTTCATTTAGTCACTGCAAATCTCTACGGAATGATTCTCTCGCCAGTCCATCACAATAACTGATTGAAGTGCTGTCCTGTTTCATTGTTATGAATTTCCCATTGTAACACACATGGAGTAATTAAACTGAATGCAGTGGCACTCGGGCCCGTTCGAAACACGAATAGCAAGGCAAAATTCTACAAGAAATGATGCCATTATATTGGATCATACGTATACTGATTTTACGAGTAAACACAAAGAATAAAATGTAATGCAGATCGTTTTTCTCCACATTATGTCCATTTACATACATTTCTATTTTCTACTTAGAAATGCAATGGCAGTCACCCCTGTTCAATACATAAACAGCAGTTCACAATTTTACAAGAACTAATGTCATTATATTGAATCATAATCATATATCCTAATTTTGCAGACTTGCACAAAAACCAAATTTTATGTGGATTTTTTTTCCTTTTAGTTCTGTTTTTTCTAATTTTTAGCATGGATTCTAACGTCGCACCAACTGCGGCATTGTCGTAAGTAGTCTGTATAATCTCACGCTTACTAGAGTATTTATCAGCTATAATACATGTTCAGTATGTGAACCTCATTTGAAGTGTGCGTCCACGAAATGTATTTCTGAATAAATTAACCAGCCCAGAAATTTTAAAGTTTACCCGAAATTTGCGTACAATAAATAACTTCTCTTCAGCTTATATCGCTTTTAGACCAAGAGACGGATGTTTCAGGAATAATGTGTTGTGAACTACGTTTGTAGATATGCACGGCTACCTCTGGCTTCTAGCAGGCAGAAGCACGCTGTCTGGAATAAGTGATGGTCTAATGTTGCATTTTGTACCTGGAAGTGTGGCTAAATAATCTTAAGTGATTATGTGGTCATTCTGGCGTTTACTGACGATGTAATGGTTGGAATTTGCGTCTGTGAAAGTTGCTGTGCTGGTTTTATTAACAGCTAACATGAGAGAAAAAATAACTTATGCTTCCTTACAACTGAATGACAACTAGACGCCAGCCGCGGTGGCCGTGCGGTTCTAGGCGCTGCAGTCCGGATCCGCGGGACTGCTACGGTCGCAGGTTCGAATCCTGCCTCGGGCATGGATGTGTGTGCTGTCCTTAAGTTAGTTAGGTTTAAGTAGTTCTAAGTTCTAGGGGACTGATGACCTAAGATGTTCCCCATAGTGCTCAGAGCCATTTTTTGACAACTAGATTATACAAAGAAAGGCCTAAAACTACGTAACGTTTATCATGGCGGAATCTACGGATATTCTGAAGCCCCCATCAAACTGCATTCATATGCAAGGTGTAACTGAATTCCACCAATTAAATGACGGAGGTTGTTCATGGATATTTCCTGGAATCTTTTGATGTAAGTGACACATGGCCTTCTCTGAATGTTACAGTACAACAATGGGGTGAACTGATAACTCAGGCAAAAAAGCAAGAACAGATTTTTGTTTCGCAAACAACTTAATTTATTTCTCGACATAGTCTCTTTCAAGGGATATATCCTTGGTCGAGTGATCACCCGGCTTTCTCATCCCATCGGAAAAATATGTTGTGTTAAATCCTCAAAATACTCGTTGACTGCAGCTATCACTTCCTCATTTCATGAAACTTTCTTCCAAGCAAGCAAAGTTTCAAGTTAGGGGACAGGAAGAAGTCACTTTGGCCTAATTCTGGCGAACAGAGTGTATGAGGAACCAGTTAAAAGACCTGTTCACACATTTTCGCCATTATTATCGCAGATTTATGGTATGTTGCATTATCCTGGCGAAAGAGCACTGTTTTGCGTGCCAGCCTTGATATTTCATCAGCCAACGCAAGTTTAAAACGATCCAACAATGATCCATAATAACGTACAGTTATAGTTATGCCCTTTTCCAAGTGATCTATGGAGGTTATTCCTTGGGAATCCCAAAACACAATGGCGATCACCTTACCATTTGCCAAAATCGTCTTTACCATCTTCGGTGCACTTTCACTAGTCTTTGTCCATTGTTTTCACTGCCGTTTTTACTCTGGTGTGTACTGATGGATCCAGGTTTCAGCAACAGTCACAAACCGGGGCATAAAGTCTTGCGCTTTGAGGTTAAATATCTCCAAAAATTGTGCTGAAATTCTGTGACGGATGAGTTTTGGTTGACTGTGAGCAATCGCGCCACCCAATTCGCACATAGCTTCTTCATTCTCCATGCAGGTTATTATGCACTCTCTCAGCTGAGATGCCTACAGTCCTTGCAATCTCATGAATTTTCAGTCGGCCGTCTTGCATTACCATATCATGGATTTGCTATTAGTTTCCTCTGAACGGCCGGAGAGCGCTTCGTCTTTGGTGTTTCTCCGACCACATTTAAATTCATAAACACTAAAGTCAATGGTCTTCAATGATGGTGATGATACCGCATGAACTTCATTCAATTTTGTTTTGATTTATGTGGCAGTCCATCTCCAATTCAGACGGCTGTCAACAACGAACTCTAAACTGCACATTATTGCAATTCTTTATACGATCCTTCGGATAATGAAGCTTACCAACCTCGAAGGCACAACAAAGGTGTTCCATTCTTTCATAGAAATTTACCAGACTTATCAAACCAACCTCCTAACTATAATTTATTTGTTTGTTACACAAATTATCTTTTTTTCTGAAAATATCTTCACAATAGCGAAAAAGACTGTAACTTGCAATCTCTAGAATATGGGAGGATCTGGTTTCTCTTACGCGCTTATGTCAAAAGCACTGTGATGTGGATGCTGTTGATGCGGGAAGAGTTATGCATAGCGTCTTTGTGTTTCTCTTCCATTGTCTTCAGTGAACCCACACACGAGGCGAATATCGACCAACAATCCTATCGGTACCGCTGTGCGTCACTGACAAAGTGCAGCTATTACTATTACTAAAATAAATCCTAGATAAAACCGAGCAGTACTGAATGCAAGCTCAAGGGAGAAGAATAATAGACGTATTACTGTTGTTAACAAAAATGGTTCAAATGGCTCTGAGCACTATGGGACTCAACTTCTGAGATCATCAGTCCCCTAGAACTTAGAACTACTTAAACCTAACTAACCTAAGGACATCACACACATCCATGCCCGAGGCAGGATTCGAACCTGCGACCGTAGCGGTCACGCGGTTCCAGACTGAAGCGCCTAGAACCGCACGGCCACACCGGCCGGCCTGTTGTTAACAGCTGGTAAGGTTAGTTACTGGAATAAGTTTGTTTCCATTCCATACACACAGATCATACTACCGAAATTTGTACTCCTTTTCAGATACACTCCTGGAAATTGAAATAAGAACACCGTGAATTCATTGTCCCAGGAAGGGGAAACTTTATTGACACATTCCTGGGGTCAGATACATCACATCACATGATCACACTGACAGAACCACAGGCACATAGACACAGGCAACAGAGCATGCACAATGTCGGCACTAGTACAGTGTATATCCACCTTTCGCAGCAATGCAGGCTGCTATTCTCCCATGGAGACGATCGTAGAGATGCTGGATGTAGTCCTGTGGAACGGCTTGCCATGCCATTTCCACCTGGCGCCTCAGTTGGACCAGCATTCGTGCTGGACGTGCAGACCGCGTGAGACGACGCTTCATCCAGTCCCAAACATGCTCAATCGGGAACAGATCCGGAGATCTTGCTGGCCAGGGTAGTTGACTTACACCTTCTAGAGCACGTTGGGTGGCACGGGATACATGCAGACGTGCATTGTCCTGTTGGAACAGCAAGTTCCCTTGCCGGTCTAGGAATGGTAGAACGATGGGTTCGATGACGGTTTGGATGTACCGTGCACTATTCAGTGTCCCCTCGACGATCACCAGTGGTGTACGGCCAGTGTAGGAGATCGCTTCCCACACCATGATGCCGGGTGTTGGCCCTGTGTGCCTCGGTCGTATGCAGTCCTGATTGTGGCGCTCACCTGCACGGCGCCAAACACGCATACGACCATCATTGGCACCAAGGCAGAAGCGACTCTCATCGCTGAAGACGACACGTCTCCATTCGTCCCTCCATTCACGCCTGTCGCGACACCACTGGAGGCGGGCTGCACAATGTTGGGGCGTGAGCGGAAGACGGCCTAACGGTGTGCGGGACCGTAGCCCAGCTTCATGGAGACGGTTGCGAATGGTCCTCGCTGATACCCCAGGAGCAACAGTGTCCCTAATTTGCTGGGAAGTGGCGGTGCGGTCCCCTACGGCACTGCGTAGGATCCTACGGTCTTGGCGTGCATCCGTGCGTCGCTGCGGTCTGGTCCCAGGTCGACGGGCACGTGCACCTTCCGCCGATCACTGGCGACAACATCGATGTACTGTGGAGACCTCACGCCCCACGTGTTGAGCAATTCGGCGGTACGTCCACCCGGCCTCCCGCATGCCCACTATACGCCCTCGCTCAAAGTCCGTCAACTGCACATACAGTTCACGTCCACGCTGTCGCGGCATGCTACCAGTGTTAAAGACTGCGATGGAGCTCCGTATGCCACGGCAAACTGGCTGACACTGACGGCGGCGGTGCACAAATGCTGCGCAGCTAGCGCCATTCGATGGCCAACACCGCGGTTCCTGGTGTGTCCGCTGTGCCGTGCGTGTGATCATTGCTTGTACAGCCCTCTCGCAGTGTCCGGAGCAAGTATGGTGGGTCTGACACACCGGTGTCAATGTGTTCTTTTTTCCATTTCCAGGAGTGTATTTTCAGTGCAATGTAAGACGCTGTGCTAAAAGGTAATGCATCCGAATTTTTTATGTGAAAACTCTTAAAGCTTTTTAAATAAAACAAAGGTTATTAATATTCTACATCTTTGTTCTTCATGTTTACATATTTGCAGCCCACTGCCGCTAGAGGACTGCAATTGTAGCGGGTAACGTGGCAGTGTGTAACGTAACTCTGTCGATGAGTGGAAATCAGCGTGCTGTAAACGAGTTTCGAATTTGAAGGGTTCATCCACACATGAAGCACCCACTCTTTTAGCATACAATGCCAGACCGCAAACAGCGTTGCGACGAGTGCAGAAATCCGACGCCTTGGGTTCACTACCCTCAATCATCCCCAATGCAGTCCAGACTTGGCCCCATCCGATTTTCATCTGTTTCTAAAACGAAAGAACACTTTCCAGGACTTCACTTTGATAGTGATGAAGCGCCAAAAACAGAGGTGTGCTTCTGGCTCCGTCAACAAAGTCAAACATTCTACAGTGACGATATCAACATCCTGGTCTCTCGGTGGGAGAAATGTGTTCTTCGCCAAGGTGACTATTTTGAGAAATAAATATTTGGACATGAAGACTAAAGATGTAGAATGTTCATAACGTCTCTTTTATTGAAAGAGCTTTAAGAGTTTTCACATAAAAAATTCGGAAGCCTTACTTCTCAGCACGCCCTCGTAGATACAAAGGTAAATAAGCACTCCGTCTTCAGGCCACAAGTGACCTACCGGGACCATCCGACCGCCGCGTCATCCTCAGTGGAGAATGCGGATAGGAGGGGCGTGGGGTCAGCACACAACTCTTCCGGTCGTTATGATGGTATTCTTGATCGAAGCCGCTACTATTCGGTCGAGTAGCTCCTCAATTGGCATCAAGAGGCTGAGTGCATCCCGAAAAAATGGCAACAGCGCATGGCGGCATGAATGGTCACCCATCCACTGCCGACCACGCACGACAGCGCATAACTTCGGTGATCTCACGGGAACCTGTGTAACCACTGCGGCAAGGGCGTTGCCTGCAAAGATAAATGGAGGTAAGAAATCAAACGAAATGCATTTACTCTGTAACAAGCCGCCAATGACCTAAGGTCCTTTATATTGAGTTAATAAACACAACAGATACACATAACAGAGACGTTAGTCGTCAATAAGAGATTCTCCTTTTCTTATTTACAACAATCTGCAAACACTGCGGAAACTTTTCGATTCCACGATTGTAGATATCACGTGGATTTGAGGCGAAGAATTCGTCGAGACATGTTCGGAGCGCATTTTTACTTGGGAAGAAAGTGCCTTGAAAGCTGTTCGATAGAGAGAGGAAAAGGTGAAAATCTGAGGGGGCAAGATCAGGTGAATAAAGTTTCACCTAGAGCAAGCTGTACCCATAAACCAGATTTTTGAACCTTTCCCATTGCATGCAAATGTCGTGCAATGATGGAATATATCACAGTTCATCTCATTTACCAATTCTCGAGTACACTGACGTCGATCATTGTGGATTTATGCGTTTAAACGATCTTCATCAAATCCCGAACGTCTTCCTGAACGTGAAGCGTTATTAACGTCAAAACGATCCTCCTTAAAAGGAGAAAACCGTTTTCTTGCCGTGTTCTGGCTAATGGCATTATCCCTATACACGGCCCAAATGTTTATAGCTGCTTCCGCTGCTGTCACCCCTCTACTGAACCCAAATAAAAGAATATGTCGAAACTGTTCCAGTTTCTCCACTTGGCACTCCACTTCCTAGCGTCTACAGCTCTACTCACTATCTCCAAATGACAATATGTAAACTCAAAGTGCAACAGTGATCTACAAACAAAAAATGAGAATTGATAAGTTAACGCATGGCAACAGGAACGCCAGCACGTAAAACAAAAACGCTAAGAACTTATGCACCGACCTGATAAAAGACTTGTTCAGATCTTAATACCAAAATACTCTGAAAAGATCCCTGAAGAACATCTGAAAATTTTTCCGTAGTTCTGGTTCGTCCTATAAACCAAGACGATAACGTTGAACTCAACCGTGAAGTGAACACTAGAAAACTGTATAATATATGGTAAAATGAATAGCAGTCCCTGTCATGAAATGGACAGTGACTTGCAGAGTGTCGCTGTAAATGTGAAGACAGTAGTGTTAACTCAGCAAAAGGACCATCGTTTGCTGTCGACAGCGGCATATTTTTGTTTTTGGTGCCCAAGCCCAGTAAAAGTCAGCTACAGTGAGCTGCAAAGACACAGCAGAATAATACGACGGCGATGATCAGATACTATGAATGTGCCTGTGATAGTCGGTCAGTCATAGGTATTTCTTTGGCATGAGTAATGAGTAAATTACAGTATCTCTCATTGTAGGTTGAAACAAAATCCTGTGGGCTGTAGAAATCGCTTATAACTGACGTAAATCAGCTGTAGCTAAGTTACCAATTATTGGCAACAAAATGCTATTAGTTCAAAATTTCCATCGAGTACAATGTCAGACCTGGTGTAATCCGAGAAACATACCACTGGAAAGCAATGACCTCACATGAATGAAGAAATATTTACGAATTTTTCAGGTTTTTCACTGTCGGCATATGTGATTAAAAACGAGGTGTCATACACTTTTATACTGATTGTTTAGGGCGAGAATTTCAGTATTTCTGTAGCCTCTTCTAGCAAAGTATAGGAGTAAAAGCCCTATATCAAGGTACTCTTTGACCCAAAGTTAAAGCTTCCGCCACTAGTCGGCACCAGTCGTGGAGCTTCAGACGCTGATGGTGGCAAGAGATTCAAAAATCCAAGATCCCGGATGAAAATAAATTTAAAAATTGGCGGCCAGTTCGAAAAATATATCATAGCTCTCGTGGGAAATTAAAAAAAAAGAAAAAATCAAGCTGGTAGAGCTATTTCAGCTGGGCTTCGTAACCCCTCCCCTCCCTCTTGTCACTGTCTGCCTGTCTCCAGCCAGTCACAACGTAGTATTTTAGTGGTCATCAGACTAGAACAGGCAATCAACATACAAGAAGGAGGAAGTAACCCATTTGTGCTACTGAGACATTTAAAACCTTCTCTCTCTCTCCAGCCAACCATAGCCGTGTACTTTATGGCTTAATAAAAATAAAAAAAAAACAGTCAGTGAAAATCCAAGGCTGTGGAGCTAGCCCAACTGTAGCTTGCAACCACTTCCCTCTCCTCTAATCAAGGCCAGTTACAGTGTAGCCCCAAAGTGCCTATCATGACTGTGCTAAAAAAAAAACCGAACGACCTGAATTAATGATTGATAAAAACCACCACATTTGTGTTAATACACCTTTATTGTGTTATGACTGGTTTCATTTGTTGAACATCTTCAGGTTGCCTGCAGTTAACCAAAAAAAGGAAATGGGCAACTCACACTGATAACAGTCTCATACTAAATCGCCTCTGAGTTGTGCTAAAATCATGACATAAATGGTGTGGTTGCTGTAGGGAATGTTAAAGACCAAATCCAAACCATTCATCATGAACATTCTGCCGACCACCTGGCGGTAGTACGGCGAGCAGATGCAGCATGCTGCGTACAGTTAACGGGCCAGACAGGGCCTCTCCGCGACAGAGGTAAACATGTAACGATAGTATTTGGCCTCCGTCGAATGCGGTACTCGATTGTGCCCTCACAACTGTTACAAGCAATGATAAAGTCTTAAGTACAGAACTGATGCTAAGGAGAGCAGAATTAATCCAAATAGCTGTAAAATAGAACCGAACACAATTTAACAACGTAATTGTGGATAGTAACAAGGGAACAGATGACAGTGCTCACACCAAACTACGTCGTCATTTGACAGGTATGACACAGTAAGTGAATAATTATAAAGTACAGTTGGAATATAATCATTTAAATACATTAGGAACGATAACTATTATCTCATGCAACGATCATAAGTCATTAATAGAGTAGTTACAAAAGGCATGTTATCTTTGAAAAAGAGCTAAAACAACCAAACTGATGGTAACTGTAAGCTCTTAATAAAATTACAAGTGATGTGAGTTAAGTCAGCTGCCATTATTTACAAAGGAAGAGAATATACATTAGCTGTTATAAAATGCTGTATGATCATTAGGTTGACAGGTTTATTGGATCTCATTTTTCAAATGGTTCAAATGGCTCTGAGCGCTATGCGACTCAACTTCTGAGGTCATCAGTCACCTAGAACTTAGAACTAATTAAACCTAACTAACCTAAGGACATCACACACATCCATGTCCGAGGCAGGATTCGAACCTGCGACCGTAGCGGTCGCGCGGTTCCAGACTGTAGCGCCTAGAACCGCTCGGCCACAACGGCCGCCATTGTCAGCTGTGGTGCTCAACATGATCAAGGTTGCGACCTGAATTATTTGTCACAAAATTACGTTTACAATACTTGCAGAATTAAAATATGTCGTCAAAACATACACACGGAGATTTAAAGTATACTTTGTCCCGGCCTCTACTGCATAAAATGGCACCAGGTTGAAAAAAGTATTGTTAACTATGTTTTTACTCCCGAATGCAAAAAAACTTTTTATGGACTGTCTCACCAGTCGCATTTGTAAATACAAATATATCCATCAAATCGATGTCTAAAATATGATTTGAAGTTAGGCCTAAGAGATCGATATTTTACCTGGCCATGTAGAAAATATATGTGGTCTAAAATACTAGGCAAACACACAAACGAATAGGCATTCTGAATTTAATTACGTAGGCCTACTCTTGGCGTAAGTCACAACACACCTGCAAACAAAATATTTTCAATCCAAAAGCGTTAAAAAGTATCTAAAAATACGTGAAGAGTGTTGCCATTTATATTTGATGCTGTGTATTGCCATCACTTAACATTGTTCAGTATGTTTCACCACCAATTCGAGTGGTCTAAGATAATGTTTCACTAAAAGCATATAATTTATGCTATTGACTGCCAGTTATTTACTTGTATTAGAAATGAATGGGCCTGGTTGGTTAAATACAAAAGAAACAACTACAATGGTTACCAGTCGGAACTATGTTGCCAAAGCTCACACACACTCACTCACACTAACAGAACATAGCCAACATTACTTTAGGACGGAAGGAAGGAGGTGTATTTATTACAGTGTATCACTTAAACTGCAGAACGTTTGGTTTGTTTATACACACACACACACACACACACACACACACACACACACACACACACAGATGCATACATACATGAACACACACAATTACGTACCAAACGTGATCAAAGATGGTGGCAGAAATGTAACATCTTCAAAGAGACGATATCTTGAAAGTAAACTCTTCAGTAAAATTATTTATCTTTCATGAAGTAAACGAAACACATATAGGTTGCAAGAAGGTATATTTACAACTCTCGAAAACACGAACTGTGCACCAAATTAAATTTCTATTACTTTTCGTAATATAAACACTTTGCCGGTACACAGGACCTTCAAATTAAATATTTTCACATCTTAATTTTCTATATTACTTATTAAAATATATGGACCTTACATTTTGACAAAACTGATAAAAACTAGTTTTTGTAAACTGTATGGATCTTCAAGTTAAATATTTCTGCATTCAGATTTTCTGTGTAACTTATTAAAATACTTCTCACTTTCTCATCGACATTACGGAAATAAGCTATAGGTTAATAGACAGCCATAGTTCAATGTTTTTACTCTGTATTAAATACATATAAATTGGCTGGAAAAGATACATTCATGAGCACTATTGCTAATCGAACCTACAGCGTGAAGTGCACTGAGAATTAGTAAAATTAACGATGAGATAATCTTATGCTCACAAAACGCATTTCATCCATAGATCTTGGAATACACAGAAATATGATCAGAAAGCTTTTTGTTGACATAACAAAAACCTCTGGAAAGGTGGAGCTGTTGGAAAATGTTCCCCGTCCCTCCCCTATCACCAGTTATCATCATCATAATCTTACCCAGTCTTGGTTCAATGGGTCAGTGGAGTAAGTTCATCATTATTTAGCCACGTAAGACTTAACGTTCTCCTATGCGCCGTACCAGAGCTCCATTTAACTTTCTGCAACTTGAAACTATAACCGATGCTTCTCGAAATTCCTCTTCAACATGTATTTCATTATCAAGTGAATTATTGTCGCCTTATTTCGAAACCAGCAAGAAAACCATTTGCTCTACCAATTCATTCGGGTCGATATCTGTTGGCGATTTGTAGAGCGTCACCTTTCTCATCCACGTTTTCTTCTTCCTCTTCGTCATTATAATCATCATCTTTCTCATCTTTCTTATCCCTTTCTTCTTCTTTGTCTCCACCTTCAGCTTTCATAAAGCCTTAGCTCTTGTCTGTCTTCTTTTAGAACAACGGACCTTCTGGAGACAATGTCTAAGAAACGGGTCTGATGGGATGTTGACGTACTTGTTTATTGGATCACATTTTTCAAATGGTTCAAATGGCTCTGAGCACTATGCGACTCAACTTCTGAGGTCATCAGTCGCCTAGAACTTAGAACTAATTAAACCTAACTGACATAAGGACATCACACACATCCATGCCCGAGGCAGGATTTTAACCTGCGACCGTAGCGGTCGCTCGGTTCCAGACTGTAGCGCCTAGAACCGCACGGCCACTCCGGCCGGATCACATTTTTCCCTCTGATAAACCCTGCCAAGATTTTTTGCTTCCAACATTAGGTGCAGCTGATTATTATCTTCTTTAAGTGACGGGAAGAGATTATATAAATACAGTATTTTACAAATGGATTCGCTGAGTTTGTTGTGGATGACTGAAAACTAATTACCTTTAATATATTCACTCAGTTTCTTTATACAGCATAATGTTTACTTAGATGTAGAGTATATCTATAAACATTAGTACCAGTAGAATGACTTTTCATTTTTCAACACAACTGCTCCAGCATCATGGAATTTATTCCACTTTTATTAGTGGTCTTCCTCAGAGAAGAACTAGCTATTACTTCTTTTGCCACTTGGCTGTATGATTCTTTGGGCGTTACGCCTCTGTTCATCATCATTTTGTTATTTCACATGTTGTCTTCACAAGGAAAATCAGATTGTAACGTATGTAGATACTGCTGTAAAACATATAGTTGTGTAAATATTTAATTTAAATGTGTATTGCCACTTAAACCAAGAGCAGGGCTAAATAATTATTTAATTACATTCAGAATACCTGTATGTTCGTGTGTTTGCCCAGTGTTAAAAAAAAAAAAAAGAAAACGCGTTTTCTGGCTGGCTGGGTTAGCATCGATGTTTGAGACCTAAGCTGGAATGACAACTGTCTGTTATTTGTTAACTGCCGAAATAGCATTGGGGCACATGCGTTAGAGTTAACAACCACGCTTTAGACAAGAATTTGATGGATGCGCGCACGCGCTCGCTCCAGTGTGTGTGTGTGTGTGTGTGTGTGTGTGTGTGTGTCTGTGTGTAAGAGAGAGAGTGAGTGAGTGGACAATAACACCGTGACACTCGCTATAAATATTGGATATTTAGCGTCACTGACGTATTTTTGGAATGAGAGAGTACATTGTGACACTTGACAAGCATCGTAGATGATGAACGTAATCAATCCGAATCTCTTTTGTGCCTGCACTACAATACAGTATTTCAGTTTTGTATGTGTGGAAGTGCAGCCATCTGTTGGTGGAAGACTGACCAGAGCATAAACAGTAGTTAACTTATTTTCATGTTTTTGAAGTTTTACAGAATAATGTATAAAATAAAACTCGTCTTCAGCAACTTTGTATCAACAATTCATTACTCACAAATCACATGCAAACACTGGTTTTTAACAGGGTATGGGGAGTATGTTTTACACTAGTTCTAGTATTCCACGGCGAATGCTATAAATTTTCAAACGAAATTTACAGCTCCGACAGTGCTTAAACAATTTTTTGCAGCGAAGAATGAAAGCTTAGTGGACAATTCTTTTTAAAGCCTGTGGTAGGTATAAAACATCATCCAAAATTGTACTGAATGGTTTCTCTGAATATTATTTTGATCAGTTCAGGAGCCTACTTGAAGTGTAAATGGTTGCATAAACTTACATGACTTACTAGCAGCGAGTAATCCAGAGTAAATAGGAAGCATCGTCACTTCCAAAATCATCAAAAATAAATGAAGAAAGTATTTTTTTTAAAGAAAAGAAGAGATAGAACTTCGCTTGATGTCTGTCTTCCTACGAGGTATTCTCCATTCCTTCCGAACTAACTATGTAAACGTAGTCCAGATGTGGTCTGAATTCAGAGTAATAGTATCGACAGCAGCTGAGAGATTTATAAAAAACAAATTAATAAGAGACGGCACTGACATCCCATGGTACACAAAACAGCCCAAAACATTTCTGCAGAAGCAAAGAAAAAAAGCTTTCCAAATTCAAAAGAATGCAAAGTCGCCAAGGTTGGCTAAGTTTTACGGAAGCTCGAAATCTAGAGCGGACTTTGATACAAGATGGTTTCAGTAATGTCCACAACGAAACTCTGTCTCCAAGTCTGGCGGAAAATCCAGAGAGAATCTGGTAGTATGTGAAGTACACCAGTGCACCAGTGGCGAGACACAATCAATACCTTCACTGCGTGATACCAATGGTAACATTACCGATAATAGTGTCACTAAAGCGGAATTACTAAATACGGTTTTCCAAAATTCCTTCACCAAAAGAGACGAAGTAAATATTCCAGAATTCGAACAAAGAACAGCTGCCAGGATCAGTAACATTGAATAGATATCGAAGCAACCCAAATCATTTAATAAAAGCAAGTGTTTAAGTTCAGACTGCTTACCAAGTAAGTTCCTCTCAGAGTATGCTGATATAATAGCTTCCCTTACTTAGCTCCGCTTACTTAGCAGTCATACACAATCGCTCGTTCGATGAAGGATCTGCACTTGAGGACAGGAGAGTTGGACAGTTAAATAGGAGTGGTTCCTGAATTATAGACCAGTGTAACTGACATTCATTTGTAGTAGGAGTTTGGAACATATTCTGTCCTCGAGCGTTATGAAATACATCGAAGGAAATCACCTATTGACACATAGCACGGATTCAGAAAACTTCGCTAATGCGCAATATAACTAGCTCATTATTCTCATGAAGTAATGAATGCTATCGACAGGGGATCTCAGTTTGATTCCATACTTCAAGACTTCGATACTGCTCGTCACAAGTGGCTTCTTATCAAGCTGCGTGCATAAGGAGTATCGTCTCAGTTGTGTGACTGCATTCGTGATTACCAGTCACGAAGGTCACAGTTCATTGTAGCTGCAGGAAAACCAATAAGGAAAACAGAAGTTATATCTGACTTTCCCCAAGGAAGGTTGATGGGTCCTCTTTTGTCTCTAATTTATATAAATGATTGAGGAGACAGTCTGAACAGCCCTCTTAGATTGTTTGCTTATTTACCGTCTAGTAAAGTTATCAGAAACTCAAAACGTATTTCAAAATATTTTAATATGATGCTAAATGTGACAGTTGATACCAAATAATGGAAAGTGTGAGATCATCCACATTAATACCAGAAAGATCCCGATAAATTTCAGTTACTTGACAAACAGCACAAATTTTAAGCCTGTCAATCAACTAAATTCCTGGAGATTACAATTAAGAACCACCTGAATTTCAACAGACACATAGATAATGTTAAATGGAAGGCGAACCAACGGCTGCGTTTTATTGGCAGAACACTTAGAAGATGCAAAAACCGTCGAAAGGGAATTCTTGCACAACAGCTTATCCTTCTCTGCTAGAGTGTTTCTGTGTGGTATGCGATCCTTACCAGATGGGACTGACGAAGGACAATGAAAAAGTTCTAAGAAGGACACCTCGTTTTGTACTATCTCGAAATGAGGAAAGAGTGTCACAGATGTGATACGCAAGACGGGGTGGCGGTCATTAAGACAACGGCGATTTTCATTGCGATGAACTTTGACTAAATTTTAGGCACCAATTTTCTCCTCCGAATGCGAAAATATTCTTTTGTCGCCCACCTACATAGGGAGACATGATCATCATAATAAAATAAGAGAAATTAGAACTCGGACGGTAGGTTTAAGTTTTCTTTTTTCCACGTACAATTAGAGAATGTAATGGTAGGTAAATAGTGTGTCAGGAACTTAAATGCAGTGTAGTCATGTAGATGTAGAACCTGGGGGCGTTTGACGGAAACCATTTTTTTTTAGTGCGTGCATGCGTATCCCCGCGCGCGCGCGCGCGCGCGCGTGTGTGTGTGTGGTTTGACTGCGTATTTCGATATGGAAACACTGCAGTTTTTTAATTTCCCACCGCCACCAGAGCGCCACGAATGTGACGGCGTATAGACGTGAAAATGTGGACTGTGGGTCAAAGGGTACATTTGTAAATTAATTATACGTCTTCCTATAGCTTCTCAGATATGCACCATGGATTAAAAATAAGGTGAACGGGCAAGCCCACAAGTGTCCATACAGTATTCAATGTGATGGGGAATTGCATTATCCTGTTGGGATATTCCGTTTGGCCATCTGGTCATGAAGAGCATAAGAACAGGGTTCACCAATCTTGCGGGATTGGGTGAGCATTTGCCCTCCCATCAATGGTTATTAAATCAGTCCTATTGTTATATTCGGTGAGCACAAAGAAGCCGTTAAGCTCACTGGGGACGCCACTTTTGTGTTCACGGAATATTCACCCAAGGTTGGCTGTATCAGTTCTTCCCCTCAGCGGCTCATGGACCGCTCCCAAGTACATCACGTTGAAGTGTACACGAATCTTTAGAATAATCTTGAAGATCATTGTTCTGGAGCACTGTGGCACCTTCTGTTGTTGTCTTTGTGAGCAGAAGGCCTTTAATCTAATGAATACTGTTTCACGTTGGTGGCTTGTTCTGTAAACAGTGTCAGCTGGAGCACCCTTTATACAAAACATGCTACAAACGTCGTTATCAGATGCATCGTCCTCACCACAGTTGTCGCCACATTCACTAGCACAGGTATTTTTTTCGTATGCAACATAGATACATGATAACTTCCAGCGAAAGTTGCACATAGGAAGTGAAACGCAGGATCTTCATGGGAAACAGAGATTTTGGGAAATGGAAGATTTGCTGACAGCCAGAAGCATCACCATTACACTTAGGAAGATGTTCGCCAAATGCTTTGGGTAGAGTTTGGTGTTTTATGAGATTCTGAAACGTGGACAGTCGGACCGAAAGAACAAAAATATTTATAAAGTTTTGAAAAGTGGTTATGGGGAAAAGTGGAGAAAGTTGAATGGATCGACTGATGAGAAATGAGGAGGTGCTGTGCAGGATAGGGGAGGAGAGGAACTTCCTGAGAATGATACAGAAGAGGAAATTATCTTCAATAGGACACATATTACGTGAGAATTGTCTGCTACAGAGAATCATGGAGGGAAAGGTAGAAGGAAAACGAGGGAGGCAAAGAAGAAGGTTTGGAGTGCTGAAAGATGTGAAGAGACAGAAAAGTTACAAGCAAATAGTGGAGGATGCTCAGGACAGAGCGATATGGAGGGTGTTCAGTTGATACCAGTCTGAGGACGGATTTGCCCGCATCTCGTGGTCGTGCGGTAGCGTTCTCGCTTCCCACGCCCGGGTTCCCGGGTTCGATTCCCGGCGGGGTCAGGGATTTTCTCTGCCTCGTGATGGCTGGGTGTTGTGTGCTGTCCTTAGGTTAGTTAGGTTTAAGTAGTTCTAAGTTCTAGGGGACTAATGACCACAGCAGTTGAGTCCCATAGTGCTCAGAGCCATTTGAACCATTTTTTTGAGAACGGATTTACTGAAAGATAGAGATTTCTAGTACCAACGATATTCAAAAAATAACGGGATTTTTTTTGGGAAGTGTTTTATTTATTCATCTGTACTAATGTTATCACTTTCAAAATAGTGCCCATTCGATTTTATACGTTTATGTCAGCACCATTCCAGTTCCAGAAGCACTTCTCGATCTTGATCTTTCAGACAGCTTTCTAAGCGATGAGTTTTTAATCTCATCTATGCTTGTAAAACGACAACCCTTCAAGGTTTTCTTTATTTTTTGATGAGAAAACAAAGAGTTACGCCTGACCCTAAATTCACGAACAAGCAACGAAGTGTGAGCAAGCGCACAATCGTAGGACAAAAGCCATGAATTGTTGAATTCATTTCATTCTTTTTTTTCATTTACACCACAGAAACGACGTTGAACTCATACTTACTACTCCTTATTAATTGTTCGACCTTGTGACACGCACATATGGTTAACTCTGCCGTTAAATTGAAGAACAGAGTAAAGATGCAACCTTCACATTTGGACACACTTGGTGACCTTTTATCGGTCTTGATCCAGAACACTTTTCCTGGAGCGATTAAGGTTAGAATTCCGATGTCATATCTTTAAACCAATGGTTTGATACCTGTTATAACACATTTCAATAGGACTGCATCATTGTTGACGTCATCTAGCGACTCCTGAGCAACATCTATTCGTCTCTGTTTTTATTGGAAGTTCCGCTATTTTGGAACCGATTATTTAATCACATTTTTCATACCTGAAGCATCCGAAAAAGTCTCAGTGAATGAGTCAGTAGTAACGCTAATTAGCGACTTCTCTAACTGTGATTTGGTGATCGTTCGCAATCATTTCTTTCAGTCTTTCCCTGATTTCATGACTAAATGATGCGCGGAAGCATCCCAGGCCACTAGTCACCTTAAATGATGTGCGGAGGCGTCCAGGTCACTAGTCACCTTTATCCTCGAAACGCTTATACCACTCTTCAATCATTGTTTTACTCTTAGAGAACACAGTAAAAGCAACACTCAACATTTCTACAATTTTTCGCTCTTTATTCCGCACTTATAGAAAAATTTAATACAAATTCTCTGTTCAATTTTTCTACAAAGTAAATAATCGCCGATACTGCCAAATCACATATAACGCGTTTGATAGCTGACAACGGACTAAATATGGTTAACACAGTACAGATACTTTTCAGACTCTGCGGCTGGTCCCGGCGTAGGTTCGAGTCCTCCCTCGGGCATGGGTGTGTGTGTTTGTCCTTAGGATAATTTAGGTTAAGTAGTGTGTAAGCTTAGGGACTGATGACCTTAGCAGTTAAGACCCATAAGATTTCACGTACATAATTTTCAGGCATCGCTACCAACACAACAAAAAAAGCACGCGAATCGGAGTAGCGCAACACGCGGAATCACTAAATTCTCTTTACTTTTTGAAGGCTCCTCGTTAGTATCGTATACTGATAGAGTGGATATTCGAATATAATATGATGAGAACTGCTTTGTACGCCACTATCAAGGTTAAGGAGTATTTTATACACGACACTCACATGTTACATGTTATCACTTTTGGTTTTCATCCAGTTCTTTATAAATCTTGCGGCATGAACGATTTTTCAATCAGCCGAGAATGAATATCAGAGTGTACTGAAGTTTTGTGAATCAGGAGAGATCTCTTCACGTGCATGATTGATTTACGGATCAGTCAACAATTCAGATAAACATGGATTTTGAAATGATTTCAAGTTTGGTTCTCTGTTCATAGAAATGAGTCAATATTTAGTAAACACAGAAATAGGTGCTACACAAGTGAAAAGCTGCGTCAGTAGATCTTAATGATGAACTGAGCTCACACCTGTTACACTTGCTATGGAGCAACACATTTTTTATTACGCAGAAAATATGGATGCTCTGTAATCACTCAGTAGTTCATAATGCCAGTCCATCCTCGGTAGTCAAGAATTGCAGAACGCACTAGTTACGCAAATGTTTGTCAGATCATTGTATTCTCCACAGTTACATAGCAAATGGATACAGTATGAATACCTCATATTTTGTCATACTTGTGTATTTATTTAATGGACAGTTTACTATTTTGCCAGTAACATTATTCAAACGTTGACTGTAAGTGTTATTTAAAAACTGTACTAATGTAAAAGTGGTCAGCTGCATTTGTTAGCTGGCACCACTATTGTAAATAATGCCAAAAGACAGTTCTGTCAAGCAGGCATAAATATTCTTTAAAGAATATTTAAAGACAGTTCATTCTCATTTAACGTGAACGCACTTGCGCAAGAATACTAGCTTATTTATTTATGAACAAGTTGATAAATTTACTTATCTGGGCAGTAATTTTACCAGGGATGGAAGGAGCAAGGTTGAAGTGAGAAGTAGAATTGCTCAAGCAAAGGCTGCTTTTAACAAGAAGAAAAACATCTTAACATCTAAGAGCATCAGCCTTGAAATCAGGAAAAGATTTTTGAAATCATATGTGTGGAGTATGGCATGCTGTGGGTGTGAAATATGGACTCTCGGGAGAGAGAAAGATTAGAAACTAAATTCTTTTGAAATGTGGTGCTATAGACAGACACATGCTCAAAATAAAATGTATCGACAAGGTCACAAACGAAGTGGTTCTGGAAAGAGCAGGTGAGAAGAGAAGCTTCTGGAGTTTCATTGTTAAAAGAGGAGTGCAATTTACAGGCCATCTATTAATACATAAAGGACTCCTGAACACACTCATAGAGGGATATGTCGAAGGAAAAAGACCAAGAGGAAGACCATGGCTGAGGTACATTAATCAAATCGTGAAATATGTGGGATGTAACACCTATAAAGAAATGAAGAGAAAAGCTGAAAGACGCACAGAATGGAGACAAGCTGCCATTATAGCTGTTGCAAACCAGTCCTTGGATTGACCACTACAGAAGAAGAAGAAGAAACCGTTATTTGTAATTATTGTGAGTGTGACTGAATATTTATAACATTTCTTCATTTAAATATTGTTGCAATATATTAGTTTAGTCCGTGAAGTGGTCATGTTAAGTCAAATGATTAAGAACTACGTATTCTTGGTGTGGACGGCTTTCAGCCAGTGAGAAAGTAGTCATTAGCGACACACTATGAGAGTCAAGTGGAGACTGGGACGTTTCGAGTGAAGAGCTCAAGGGAGGGATTCTGGACATCACGAAAGCGATTCTGCACACTTTATGTCGAGTGCTGGAAGAAGGCAGATCTGCCAATGGTAACGTGCGTGATTCAGTCGTATAGATGACTGATTCTGGACGGTGAATGGCCGCTACAAAAATTTAACTTTTGAAGAGACTTTACATTTGAAAGATTTGAATGTTCTCTAGAGAAGGACTCTGACTTCTTTCGCTTGTGTTATCGAGTTGAGGATAGACATAGTACGAGTTACTATTCTTTGTATCGTGTGAGTGTTTGTGAATCATCATGTTGAGCTCTGAACTGTTCTGAGCTGACGAATATTTCGTGTATTTAGATCACGAAATAGACTTAGTTTTCACGTTCCCTGGGTTGCAATTTAGTTTGGACCATTCCCCGTTCATTTGAGATGCCCTTTTTGAGTAAACATTATTCAACACAATTCTCTGTCATCTACGTCAATTACAGGCGTTATTAAATTATTCACTTAACTCTCATTTAGTATTTCTGCGTATTTTGTTAACTCTCAATTCTAGGCAATGCATAGACTATTTGACTGGAGGATCACAACAGGGAATTAGCTTCGGGGCATGAATGTAGAGGTGCGCGGCTCGACACTATGACTACATCGAGTTATTGTTTTTTATACAGAACCATGCATAGGCCAATTATGAGTAACCGCAGTTAAAGACGCACCTACACTCAGCAGTTACCGTTAGGTACTGTCAGAGCCGATATCTCGATTATCCATGTGTGTACCTATAAGACACTGTTGTAACGAAACAATACTCTGATAGGCCTACTAAGAGCCATTGATGCAAGCCTAACGTAGGGAGAAGAAAGTTTGGAATGTTAAATAGCACCATTACACATAAGCTTAGTGTATTTTTTTGGGTGCAACCAAGGATACGTTTTTGAAATTACATAGAAGTGTTAACAGTTTAGTGAAACATTACACTTTATATATTCATTTTTATATTTCACTAGACATGACTTTATTTTAGAAACAGGTTATTCAAATCATTTCGAATTTTTCTGAACATGTTTTCATTCCCCTTTCTCTTCATACCACCGAAATTTGTGTTATCAGCAGCATTGCAAACCAGATTTTCTTCAGTTTTGTATTTTTTCATCCACTGCAAAAAAAAGTCAAAAGTAGAGCAGTTCCACCTGACACTTCCTCGAAATTTAAAAGTTTGGCTTGAATTCCCTCTTTCAGACTGAAATATCTTACAACATGTTTTACTTCCCTTTTGTTTGAATTATCCATCATTACTTTACGTAATTGATGTTTACCAAAGAACACAATACATTATCAAATATCGAGGGCGACATAAAGTTAACAATAACTGCATGTTATTTGGTTCTAGCAGATGAAAATTTTCGACCATACAACTTTCTAACCATTTTCGATATGGAATCTGATGTTTTCGAGCTGAGTTCGTGTTAGCAGTGTGGTATGGAAGCGTAGACGGTTTATCAGCACGTTCCAGGTCACTTTTATACCCATCTTTGCCTTTAAAAAATCACTTCTATTTGGTGAAGCAGTAACATTAATAGCACGCCTATGTTTAGCTATTTTCAAGTGGTCTTTAACATCACCCTTTTCTTTATGTGCAACAGAAAGTTCTCCAGCACAGAGTGTGCAATAAACGCGTTCATGTTTACTTTAATTTCACAATATCTGAAATTTGTATTCCTCTTGCAGGTTAACACTAAACACACAGATTCTTTTGCCCATTGATAAACGATAAAACAAAAAACGAATACATATAATGATGTGTTGGCAGGAGAGCCAACACCGTGTTGCTAGAGGAGGCCGAAATGCACGCGTTGAAGCTCACGCAGACTGGCGTGAGGTCTGGAACAATGAAAGGAGTTGAGTCTAATAAATAAAGTACGAAGCTCTTGGGATACTTAACTTTAATCCATAATTGGAGAACATCGCTCTTGTTGATACATTAATTACAATCTCAATATAAACTGGTAATGGCGCCTTGCTAGGTCATAGCAAATGACGTAGCTGAAGGCTATGCTAACTATCGTCTCGGCAAATGAGAGCGTATTTGTCATTGATCCATCTCTGGCAAAGTCTGCTGTACAACTGGGGCGAGTGCTAGGACGTCTCTCTAGACCTGCCGTGTGGCGGCGCTCGGTCTGCAACCACTGACAGTGGCGACACGCGGGTCCGACGTATACTAACGGACCGCGGCCGATTTAAAGGCTACCACTTAGCAAGTGTGGTGTCTGGCGGTGACACCACATATAAAATGATAGAAAACGTGTAAAAGAGTTACTTCACACACGAAAATAATATAAGTGCGTTGCCCTAATATGCTGCGAAATGACTAAGCTAAGTGAAAACCTGTGGCGAAACCGGTAGTCACGCCTCCCCTGCGACATCAGCGCATGCTCTAAGATCGACTGAGAGAGGCACAGCCTAAGAGAATGTTTAAAACCGCGATGTCGGAACTGCATGTCTAAAATTCAGAAAAAAGTCCTCACCAGTTACAAAATTCTCAAAAACCGGACTTTTTGCAACCTGGACATTACCCAGGACAGCTCTTAAAAACAGGACTGTTGGGGCTAATCCAGGACGTATTGTAAGCCCAGGTGTACAATACTACCACGAAGTGCGGCAACAATGAGTAGAGATTCCAGGACTGGACTCGATTAGGGAGTCAGTGTGGCTGTGTTTACGACCGCAGGGCACGGGGATGCCTTTTGTTGGGCCCGCAGCTGCCCGCTGCAGCTGTCAGACCGCTGGCATCCCGGCAGCTGGCGGGCCGCTTGCCCTGTGCCTGCATCACACGCTGACAGATGCGCTTTCACCAAGGACACTTAACAAGAGACAGTTACCGCCCCACCAGGTGGCGCAGTGGTGAAGCCACCTGACTCTCACTTGGAAGAGCGGAGTTCGTACCACACACTCATCATGCATGTGAACGTTTTCCATACTTTCCGTAAGTTGCTCAAGGTAAGTGTCCTGATTAATCAAAAATTAATCTAGTCTTTATTGGTGCCAAATCTTTGCTACATTGGTGTTCAATACGTCACAGACTGTGCAACTACGGAGGTAAGATAGATGTGCAACGTTCGGGCGTTTGATCATGTAGGTTCCTCCTATACACAGGTTGGATGCGACCGTATTTCGTATTTCGTTGGTTTCTTAGTCACTGGGATCCTCAATACAGGGTAGTTATGCGAGAAATTAAACTTTCGCTACTTGAGAGGGTCCCGATTAAAAACGGATGATCGTAGGATAATGAAACTTTGTGGAAACATGTGTAAGTACATAAGAGAAATAACGAATAAACGATTGAAAGAAACACATTTTTATTTTCACGTGAGAGGGTAAAATCTGTTAATTGCGCATCTTGTTGACGTCCCAGGTTACAAACGATGCTCAATATGACGATCATCTGCATCCGCGACAGCCTGCAAATGCACTAGAGATTGATCTACTGCTGCCCGAAATATCTCAGGTAGGATGTTGGCTACCTCCCTTGCTATGCTCACCTTCAACCTTGAAGGTCGTGCACTGCGTCCAGCATTCTCAGCCACAGCAACAGTAACTTCTTCAACATTTTGTGGCACAATTGGCTGTCGGCCTCTCCCTGAACATCATTCGCATGATGTTGGTTACCCGTACGATGAATAGTTTTCCGTCTACACTGCCTCAATTAGTGGAAGTTTAAATGCAACTACCCGGAACCTCTCCTCACATATCAGATTCCTATCATCATTCCACTACTGCAGTACAAGATCGGATAGGTCCAGAACCTTGGTAGTACCTTTGCATAACACTAAATCTTTCTCCGTCTCCTTCTCCATTCCAGTCATACGACTGTGGAACAAAGTACGCTGCAACCTGCGTCCTACCCAAAATCCATCAGCATTCAAGAAGATATTAAAGCTTTATCTTTTATCGTAGCTTCCCTCTCGACATATCTCATCTGTTTTCTTTCTGGCACACAGCCGGCCGGAGTGGCCGAGCGGTTCTAGGCGCTACAGTCTGGAACCGCGCGACCGCTACGGTCGCAGGTTCAAATCCTGCCTCGGGCATGGATGTGTGTGATGTTCTTAGGTTAGTTCGGTTTAAGTAGTTCAAAGTTCTAGCGGACTGACGACCTCAGAAGTTAAGTCCCATAGTGCTCAGAGCCATTTCAACCATTTTCTGGCGCACAGAAAACAAGTTTCACTGTGACACTGTATACTGCCTATGCTCATCTCATCCTTTTCTATTTCTATTGACTTCTTTCCATCTCATATACTAAACATATCCCATTATACCTCGGTCTTCAACTTCTTCTCCACATACGTCATACGTTTGTGTAAGATGTCACTACTGACAGTTGACAAGAATGTTAAGAAAAACGACGTTTTGTAAGACCGACAAACACACATACACACATTTTAAATTTTTGTTACACAATGGAATCCAAATTAAAAGTAGTTTCGTTCTGAATCACTTTGCGGCACGCCAGGTTGCTGGGATTTGACTAAAATGAATCAGTATTACTCTGTGCTGAAAAATCAGGTCAGTTCGCTACACCAATGACAGTAAGGGCTGTAATATTGGCTTTCACCACTCATGCCAATTCGAGCTTGTGTGGTGATTAAAACTCAGGGATCCGTACTGAAGACGGTGGATTCTCTGGGGCAAGAAAATTTAAGATTAGCCTGGATTCCCTAAATCAATTCACATGAATGTTACGGTGGTTCCATAAACAGGACACGGTTGCTACTTTGTCCATCGTATTCCTCCTGAGCTAGCGCTACATTTAAAATTCTCTTGATGTAGGGACGATGTTGAACTATGACTTTTCTTTCATGTGATATATACGGGACATTGTGAATTAATGGATTCTTTGTACGCATGACTACACGCGAACACTATACCAGACATGTCAAATTATCTGATCGATAGATTTATTTGAAACTAGTGAACCCGGTAATGCTTTGCAATTGCTAAATATATATGGGAATGAGAAACACGTCTTAATATCCTCCTACCTCGCTCTCTGTCCTTCTCTTCCACCTCCTCTCTTCGCCCGTCTCCTCCTTTTAACCTACTCTGTGTCCATCACCTCCTCCCATGTCTCTCGGTCAGCCTTCTCTTCTCCCTACTCTCTCCATCTCCTCCTTCCCCCTCAATATATCCATTTCCCTACCCCTCTCTATCCATCTCCCCTCCCCCCGCCCCCCACACTCTCTCTGGCCTTAAGAATTGTTTATTCTTACTGCGACCGAAACCTTGATTGGGAATCGAAGTCGCTTAAAATGAATGGGTTGAGATCATTGGTATACAGGTTTGAGAGAACTCTCCTGCGGCTTGGTTTGCGAGGATACGAGCTTCAGTGACAGTATTTTGCACAGTTTTAATCTGCAAACTGGTGGCATTACAAAGTTTCAGACGATTCAGATTCCATAGTAGTTTTCTGATCATAAGCCGATAACCCATAAATACAGCTTTCCTGTTTTCTGTTAAAACCGACAGCTAAGAAGAAAACTAAGCATGGTGTAGCTGTGTTGAAAGGGTACAGTACCGCCCGACATTGAAAATAGGTACAACATTCTTCATTATTCTTGTCAGAACAACATATTTTTTGTAATAATAACTCAATTTCACTTAATACACCAAAGCCGGATACCTGTGTAGGAAAGAAGGACAATTTATTTATTTAATTGATCACATGTGCACTCCCACAAAATAAGTCCCTATATCCAATTTGGTGAGATCTGCGAAATGAATGAATGTATGGTCGTCTGCTAACCACAGATATTGAATGGGCAATATATGATCATCTTTGAGACTGTCCTTTGGTTACCTTTGGTGGAACCAAAGAGATGAAATTTACCTGAGCTTTGAGCGCCTGAAATGTGGCTGACCAATACGATAACATGGTGCGCCCCCACCTCGATGGAGGTGCGAGCTGACCTGAACAACGGCCATGTTTTCGGCACTCTGCCGCTGGATCTTCTGTTCGGAAGTGACCAACGGTCACAGTGAAACCACGTGTAGCAATAAGTTGAAATACTTCCGAGTACTAAAGTTAAGCTGAATTACTGGCGTGTGTACTATAAGTTGGAAGTATTTAAGAAGTGGCGTGTGCAGGACTAGAAATTAGAGACGAGCACTTCCACGTGGTGAGTACTGTGTGAGTCTCAATCCGTGTATGAGACAAAGGATAAGGAGAAGTACTCGTCCATGGTATCAGTTGAGGACTCGCGTGTGTGATGAATATGTTCTTAATATTACTTTGCGTGTTATGTTTCCGTGTGACGCTTGATTCAAACTATAATACTCTGAGAGTGAAGCAAGGTGAGTCAGCCGTCTATCCAGCAACGCCACTTGGCTTGCATTGCACAGGAAGACGTGCATATATCCTCCAGAGTTCATAGTAGGAAAGAAAAGTTACGAAGTGGGGCAGTGTTGTGTGAAACTGGGATGAATACTAATTAAAGTGGGAAAGCTAAAATTGATGTAATTATGACGTTGTGACTATTCCTTGTGTTGTATTCCATGTTGCCAGTGTGGTGTATTTCATGTAGTTTAAGTATGTGTGGTTTGCATGGGGGAGTAGCAAGATAGGTTCAGAGGCAGTGGGTTATGCATGTTCCTTTTTGTACCACTCGGTCTGGAGGAAATTTTCGTGATGATGGGTATCAGAGTCGAAGTGTGAGATATAGCAAAAGATCCACCATCCTATCCAGAAAGTGCACTGTAGTGTTAGATAATTACGAGACCATAAGATAGAGAATCACCAATGTAAAGCCATGCCCACTGGGCGGAGTTTCTCATGTGTAATTGTTGTAGAAAATGTAATGGTGCGTTTAGGTTATAGAATTTATCGGAATAAAAAAGATAGTGAAGAGAAAAAGATTGATGGCCTTTTCCTTCGAATAGTATGTAGTCATGATATCCAGAATTTATAATGTGTGCACCATTCATATTCAGTGCGATGGCCACGTGTTGCTCAAAGCCGTTGGGTAAGAAAGAAAATGTGGTATTGCCAGTGCGTAGTGAACAGTCAGAGTTGTGTAAATTACTAATAGTCAGATGTGCGTTATTCGTTTCCGTTGCGTAATATTCAAACAGGAGAATAATTTGCAACTTAATTGTGAGCACTAGAGCTCATGTTACTCGATAAATAAGAATGAATCCACTCGCTTGCAGACCACTCATCTTGCAGGCCTGACTGCTCGATGCCACAGTATGAGCAAGGCATGTGGGTGCCTCTCAGTGTATACAATTTTTGTTTAAAATTATGAATAAGGAGAAAGAATATTTATGAGAGATACGAACTGTCTAATGGTTTAAATACCTTGCTATCGTATTGAAAACCGTCTATGAGAAAGAAAACTAAGCCGCATATTTTCGCAGCACAGCATTTTCTTTCTTCCAGTAGGTTTTAACAGAAAACCTGTACAATGCTGCTTGAAAAAATATAAAGGATAGGTCCTTCAGAATATTTGTTATAGTATCGTGTAATAATGTGAAGTAAGTCGGTCAAGAAGTTTTCGAGATTTTCCTTTATATTGTATTGTATTATATTGTATGTTAACCGGGGGCCTAGAAACGACGGAGAGGCTGCGTCCCCGCCGCAGCTGCAGTGGTCCACAACCGAACGACTACCGCAGTCCACTTCACCTCTCCGCCGCCCCACAAAGAACCCAGGGTTATTGTGCGGTTCGGCCCCCGTTGGACCCCCCAGGGAACGTCTCACACCAGACGAGTGTAACCCCTATGTTTGCGTGGTAGAGTAATGGTGGTGTACGCGTACGTGGAAAACTAGTTCGCGCACAATCGCCGACATAGTGTAAGTGAGGCGGAAAAAGAGGAACCAGCCCGCATTTGCCGAGACAGATGGAAAACCGCCTAAAAACCATCCACAGACTGGCCGGTTCACCGGACCTCGACACAAATCCGCCGGACGGATTCGTGCCGGGGACCAGGCGCTCCTTCCCGCCCGGAAAGCCGTTCGTTAGACCGCACGGCAAACCGAGCGGGCCTTCCCTTTATATAGTCAATGTCCGTCCGACGTTTTTCAGAATATCGTACAAAATTTTAAATAAGTCGATCAATAACTTCTAGAAATTTTTAATGTGTGTGCAAACGTTTATCAGGATATTGTGTAAACGTCTGAAGTAAATCTGACAACTTTAAACAACGAATTGTGTTTATATAGTAGTACAGATTTACCATGATCCGATGTGTCATTCTTCTCACTTCCGTTAGATTTCCTTCTCTCTCTCTCTCTCTCTCGCTTTATTTCGAAGAAGCAGTTTCCCCATTGAAAAGAAACACTTTACTATAATATAAATCACTATGAAATTTAGAAACCGTGAAAAATTACTGCTTTGCCAAACTTCGACATATTTTTCAATACATCATAACAACACACACCTGGCATATCTCAGAGCTCTGAAATAAATCATGCGAGAATATAACACTGTAATGCCACCCTATATCAAACAACTTCAAATGAAAATGCCATGTTCCGTAATCTTTCAGTGGTGCAGCCAACTTCTCTCAATTTTTACCGACCTCACTTACAACGTATTAATCGATTGCTATGAAATGAAGATACGATAATCCTGACAATCGTAGGCTGTAATCTGTTTCTTTACTCATTAATAATAATAATGCTATTAACTTACCATTATTGTTATTTTTCTATGGGCTGTTCGCAGAGCTGTGATTGGTATATAAAGCTTTCGGTTCTACAGAGCTCCAGTTTCCAGTTGCTACAATACTAAGCTGCCGGTGGTAAGTAGAGAGCGCCCTCTATCTGGCCGAGACAACCGCATTATTGGGCGTTATTGGATCTGGTCCAAATGAGGTAGGAGGGGGGGGGGGTGGAGGGAGGTAAGTGGAGGTGAGGGAGCGTAGCGTGGTGAGCCGTCTCATCTTAATGGCATCTTGCCTCGAACTGGGGACTGCTGACCTTGTGCCATAGCACCTCCTGTGGACGGAGGAAGCGAGCTGCGATGCATCCCGGCCTTGATGGAACGAGCTCCAGCGGTTGGGGAATATTGCTTTTACTCACGTTCATACAGTATTACGACAGATACACGCAGTCATAGCAACGGACGGAAACTGGTTTGGCCTCTTTCGACAGTTAGCATAGTGGACACGACGGGACAGCAGCAGGTGAAAGTAGGATTTCCCGTCAAAGCACAAGGATCAGTTCTTCTCTCGGGATAACAGTCGAGTAAACAGATCGATGTTAGCTACTTTATGCCAAGTTTATTCCTTGCCATTTTCTAACCTGGCCATAAAATGGCAAAAAAGGTTCTTCGCAATCGTCGCTACACGTCACTTAGTTTTCATATGTAATAGCGATGAACTGTTCTGTAGGATAGAGATTTCGAAACATTGATGTTAGTCGAAGCGCAATGAAAGAAAAATCTTATTTAGTGTCATAAACTTCCCCTAAAATTTCTACTAGTAGTTATCCATAATGCACCGGGACCGCTGAATACCTGATCTCATACACGTGTTGGTAGCAGAACGGAACATTCCCATACAAAGAAATGTTCCTAAACTCTTACTGTTTTCGATATTCTCACTAGTTATCTGGAATTACCTACGCAAAACTGTGTAGCGTTTTGTGAAAGTTTAATCTGACGTATTTGTGAGTTTTCAAAGCGCGGTGATGCTAAGTTGTTTAATGTTGAACAATGCTAAGTTGTTTAATGTTGAACATCACATTATACATTCTGAGAGCGTTAAATTATATTAGATGAGCAGCAAGGAGACGCAATAAATAAACGAATTCAGCAAAAGAATTGCATACGTCACCCAGTCATTGGAATAAAAAACAGGTAGATATGAATTGCAGAGGCAGTGTGTAAATTAATTAGATAACTTAATGTTCCTATAAAATATTTCTAAAATTTTGTTGACATTGCTATGTTGTTACAGCAAATGGCTGAAAACAAGGAGAAATTACAGCTGTTATTTATCCTGAGGGTACGCAACTCTACTCTGTGGCTTAATGTTATGGTATCTTCTGGGTAAAAATATTCCGAAGGCATACTAGTGTCGCATTCGGCTCTCTGTACGAATATCTCTGACGAGGATATTGTCATCAGGTAAAAGCAGACTGACGTTCTATGGACCAGAGCGTGGTATTTTAGACCTATTAATCGGGTAGGTAAGTTAGAGGATTTAAAAGCGAAACAAATATATTCAAAATATAGTGGGAGTTTTGGAAGTGAGGTGGCAGGAACAACTCAACTTCTGGTCAGGTGAGTGCAGGATTGTAAATACAGAATCAAATAGAGGTACTGACGATGGACGAAGATATGGAAGCTCCAAAAACACAACACATTACCAAATCTAATATGGCATAGGGAAACCGTTCGCATTCAAAACAGCTTCCTGCAGAATGGATAAATACAGGTCCAGTATTGCTTCCAAAGAAATCTTATACAATCATTCGGTGGCAAGTTCAGGTAACGGTGATGGATGTGGATAGCAGCCGGCCGCTGTGGCCGAGCGGTTATAGGCGCTTCAGTACGAAACCGCGCAGCTGCTGCGGTCGCAGGTTCGGTAGGGGAGGTGCAACAGCTCATCTTTGTGTTCACAAAGTCAGTCCTGGACAATGAGAGCTGTGTGAACAGGGGGCTGTAAACTTGCAACACGACATCATCTTTGGTGAACAAACATTGTACCATGGAATGGATCTAATCAGCCAGAATGGTCACATAACCCTCGGCAGTGAGCTACCTTGCATAGTAACAGTGAGGCTCATGGAATACCACGGTATGACTGCCCAAATCGTCACCGAACCCCCGCTATTTTTCACTTCTGCGACGTAAATTCCAGCAGAGTTCAAGCTGTCATAAATGCAAAAGGTTGGCATACCCCATTTAATGTCCACTAACAGGGGTCCAGATACTTCTGATCGGAAAGTGTATCTTCCCGACCCGTATCTTAGAAGAATAAAATATGTACTGAATATGTAGAGCATTTTTATGGGATGTGTGGTTCGATAGATGAGTTGAAAGGTTTCCTGAGAGTGTTAATAGGACAAGGCTTCTTCACGCTACAGTAGAGTGAAGATCCCAGAGAGTCGAGCGAATGGGCAGAGAAAAATTCGTAACAAACGTCATTAATAAATTTAATGAATACAAATTCCTAAAAAGTGAATGGTTGAAGCCACAGATAGCTGATCTTTATTATCGAGAAAGAATTGCCCGCAGAGTAGTTTTGAGAAGATTGGTCTCATGATGTAGAAGAAGATTCATCTATAAGCACACCTCATGTTTCACGTGAAATGCACTCACAGAAGAATTCAGCGCGGAGAATAGTGGTGGATAAAAATTATGAGTCTGTCATGAACAACGTGTGCAAGTAATGCAGCTGAATGATTCGGAACAAAGGATTCATTTCTGCCATGATTTGTCTAGTGTAGCGTTGCAGCATCGAACTCCCTACAGCTTAAATCGTTCACATATGAATCGTGTTTCAATCATGATGGTGTTTGCAAGTACCACATTAGAAATTTCTGGAGTGATGGAAAGCCATACGTCACGCACGTCCCAGAACGCACGCGACTATTCTTTAGCACATTATAGTCTGTAATTGTACAAGGTCAACTCGCAAAATAGAAAGAAAGCGAAGCATTAGGCTCACTTTCTTTCCTCTTTGTTAATTAAATAATGAGTGCAGAGGCCTTATAACCATCTCAGTTACACAGTGACCCATCAGAGCAAAAAAATGAATATATAACGTGGAATGACAGAGTTTGTCTGCCACTAGCATTACTAGACAATTAGATGCGAGTATGCCTGTGAGATGCTTCCATCGTGCTGTGCCGAGGTGAGATCAGCAGTTTCTCAGAAGGCATGCACCAGCTAGACCAGTGTGTCACAGAAGTTGACACCATACCGTGCTGTATACTTGTATGGATATGGTGTCGTTTCTTTCGGACATGTCCGAAAGAACAGACACCATAGATGGCCTGCAGCCGTCTAGAACAAAATTAGAATTATATTAATACCTTCAGCTGATAACGGGCGTTGATATATATCAACGGGGACAGGTGAAAATGTGTGTCCCGACCGGGACTTGAACCCGGAATCTCCTGCGTACATGGCAGACGCTCAGTCTATCAGAGCCACTTACCATTGACTACAGAAATGAGTAGCTTACGAGCAGCTGCTCGGCAGTTATGCCGCATCATTTTTGACTCCCTAAGCACACCCATTGTACTAGCTGGACTGCTGGAAGCATACTGGAACTCGCGAGTAACTCCTCATTAAAATAAGAGGACAACAGTTGCAACTGTCACTGAAGAACTGAATATCGCAGTCACGAACCCTATGAGTACCAATACAACACGAAGGGAACTCCAGAAACAGGGAAATGCAAACGAGCTGGAATACCAAACGAACTCATAACTGATGCCGGACAATCCCGGTACGCAGTGTTATAACTGCTAACTCGTGACATCCTAAACAACACTCTTTATTTGACCACTTGCCAGGAATGCGGTAAAACAACCGAAGGCGGCTGTCCCTAGGCCGACGGCTTGTTTGTCGTGTGGCGTGACGTATACCGGTTAGGAATCCAGTGGCTGGCTGATTCTGGAATGTTGAAGTTCAAATAGTGCCTGTCTGTGACGCTTCGTTATGCATCCATATCGTGGTCGAAGTCGACCTCTGGTGCCGTCAGTTGTCCTAGCGGTCATGGAGATCTGCGCTTTACAGTAACAGACGAACCAAATGCATGTGTTTCTGGTGAGAGAGGGTAGCTTCGGGTTAATAGAGAGAAAGACGGCTGTCTCACGAATTGGCATATCAAGGGAGATGTGACGCCCGATACACTGATGATCCAACAAAAAATGACAACCTGGTTATTAGAGTTCCCTCTCAAGTACTTCGTGTGGTTGAACTGAAGTGTCAATCATTTGCGCATCCATACGTGTCGTTAACTTTATGTCAGTAAGACTTTTACTGCAAAATGTATTCATGGTATTAATATTTTAAAGGCCTGCACTGAATTTTAAATCACGTTTATTTTCACCCTGAAAAGTGCCTTCTGTATCATTTCCTTAAAAGAAAGATACAAGAAGTAGACTGCCAGAATGTCAGATAGCTACAAATAATTAGTTTTTGCTAAGGTAATTTTGGAAGTCATATTGACGGAGAGATGTTCGAGGACGTGCTGAAAGGAAATGCCTCCGAAATTTTTTATGTGAAAACTCATAAAGCTTTTTAAATAAAAGAAACTTTGTTAATGTTCTAAATCTTTATTCTTCATGTCTACATATTGATTTATCAACATAGTTATCCCGACGAAGAACATATTTCAACGTGAGACCAGATTGTTGATACCGTCACTGAAGAATGTTTGACTTGTTGACGGAGCCACAACTTGACCTCTGCTGGCACCGCCTCATCACTATCAAAATCAAGTCCCCCAAGGTGTTCTTTAAGCTTTGAAAACATATGAAAATCGGCTGGGGCCAAGTCGGGACTGTATTGCGGATGACCGATGGCATGAACCCAAAGCGTCGGATTGTTGAAGATATTGCAGCGCTCGTGTGTGAGCTGGAACTGTGAAGTTGAACGACAGGGTGCTCCATGTGTGGACAAACTCTTCGAATTCAAAACTCGACTGTAGCCTGCTGTTTCTCATGCACCGACACAGTCACGTTACACACCACAATGTTACTCTCTACAGTTCGGAGCCCTCTAGCGGCAGAGGATTGTAAATTGCGTCAGCGAAGTGGGAAAGGCGTCCAAGTAATATGTATGACATGTATGTTACGTTAAACGGGGACCTAGAAACGACGGAGAGGCTCCGTCCCCGCCGCAGCCGCAGTGGTCCGCAACCCCACGACGACTATCGCAGTCCACTTCACCCCTCCGCCACCCCACATTGAACCCAGGGTTATTGTGCTGTTCGGCCCCCAGTGGACCCCCCAGGGAACGTCTCACACCAGACGAGTGTAGCCAATATGTTTGCGTGGTAGAATAATGGTGGTGTACGCGTACGTGGAGAACTTGTTTGCGCAGCAATCGCCGACATAGTGTAACTGAGGCGGAAAAAGGGGAACCAGCCCGCATTTGCCGAGACAGATGGAAAACCGCCCAAAAACCATCCACAGACGCCCATTCACCGGACCTCGACACAAATCCGCCGGGCGGATTCGTGCAGGGGACCGCCGCTCCTTCCAGTGCGTTAGACCGCACGGTCAACCGGGCGGGCTGTATGACATGTAACACCTCAACCGATATTGAGAATAGAATAAAAAATCCAGAGGCGTTACTTTTCAACTCGCCTTCATATGTGCGAAACGCAGCGTATAATTGCCTAGCTCAGTACACTTTGAAAAATTTGAGTTAACACGAAATAACAGTGCTATTTATAGAGAAAGTTTAAGTTTACTGTCGAACAGGAAAACTGACACAAAAATTTGTTTTATGAGATTTGATTTGTATCCTTTTGTATCTAAAAAAACTAAACTCTGATCAAATCAATTGTCGCTATAGCTCTCGGGGAGTACTGGTGTCTCGTCTCGTGGTAGGACACCCTTCAGCACCTCACATATGACCGTAAATCAGCTGTTATAGACCCGTTTCTGTTTCATCGCATATGCAAAGGCACGGCAGCATACATATCACGGAAGGTGTCTGCTTACATGTACCAATCCAAGCGCTATCAGGGAGTGGCAACAGGTGCTGCTGTTTATCTCCCTATCAGTAAACAAACTGCGCGTAGCCCGCTGTAATCGGCGGCAGGCTTGCGTTATCTGTGACGTCTATGGCCAGATGCGGTGTATGCTGCCCCAGATGTAGTACCAACCTTCAAATACAGTACGTGTGTAAGAATCTCGCAGTAGATGAGGTGATAATCTGTAACAGAACATAGTATATCATTACGAAATCCATCCCTGCCCCAGAAAATGTACACTAACTGCCTATCAGAAAGGTTTACCACATTTTGATTATAGATTTTACGAACCACAGGCCCTTCCACAGAAAAATTCACTTACAACACCTCCTGTGAAAATATGACTTCGTAAAACTTTTTTATAAACCTCTTGTACATCATCCTTTAGCTATTAAAACTTCCTCGTTCCTTTTTCGCAGTCGCTGTTTCACACATCATTCACTCATAGTAGGTTTTGGTGCTTGTTCAAGTGCTGTTTGTACTCGAAGCCTAATTATTGTAATAAATTTCCGTTTTAACTGTAATGAACTTTATAAAATCAAATTTATGCTTAAAACTAACCAGTGAAACCTTAACGCAAATATTAGTCCGTGAGATCATCGGTAGTGTTGCCACGATTTTACAGCTAACACGTTGGCACAAAGAAAATGGTTCAAATGGCTCTGAGCACTATGGGACTTGAGGTCATCAGTCCCCTAGAACTTAGAACTACTTAAACCTAACTAACCTAAGGACATCACACACATCCATACCCGAGGCAGGATTCGAACCTGCGACCGTAGCGGTCGCGCGGTTCCAGACTGAAGCGCCTAGAACCGCTCGGCCGCACTGGCCGGCCTTGGCAGAAACAGATTACATCTAAGTACAGATTAGTCTGTGTTGTTAAGATAATTTCGCTTTTGCGTGACTCTTGCTTTGTACTAACTATCCCGTGCTTACAGTGTTAGGACTGTTGACATATTTTGTATCACCATAGTTAATTGTAACAGCACAGTGAATCATTATATGTGTAAATAAATTTTTAGACGTTTAATTAATAAAGCGTTGTTGTTACATAATGAGGCAGTAGATAAGACGTCTGAAATTTAAAGTTTCGATAGAAACGATCTAGTGGGAGACCATTGTCAAGCAGAACAGGAAGTATAAATACAATTTTAAACGTCGGAGGTTTCTTGCTACCCTGAACTTCTTTCCGTAAGTAAGTAAAATCATTTGGTATGAATGGCTAGGAGAACCTGCAAGGCAAGTTCAGATGCCTAATTGGAAAGGTTTTCCTTAATCCCTGCACACACAGGTACCTTTCCTTCACAAGGTGTGAGAGCTGCGTGTGTAAGTGTGCCTGTTAAGTGTAGATGACTATAATGGGGTTCGTATAGTGTAGCATCATATTCGTGTTGGGGATGGTGAGCAAAGGGAGAGGGTGAAATCCAGTGCCGGCTGAGTTAAAACTTCGTCCACGACTCGGGTTAGAACATACTTATGTCCGAATCTAACACTACAGCACAAGTGTGAGTTTGCGCTCTCGGCTATGGAGACAGTTTACTTATATTCCTGACTCCACACATCTGTAAGAAAATACAACTTATTTACGCAGAGTCAGGTATGTATAATCTGCAGTCCTATTGTCTGTAAGGGAGAGACCAAAAAACCTGGACAAATCTGAATCTACAAGAGGGAGTGGATTTCAAAACAAATTATTTGCATCAGATCGTGGAACACCCAAAATGAGTTACTTCATTGAGTACAACGTCTTGGTACAGGTATGGGAAAATATATTTGGCAGAAAGAAGACATGATTCATACGCAAAAGTTTCAAGATACAGTTTGGAACACAAGTAAAATTGCGATTTAGAATGAACAGAACTATTTCTCAAGCAAGACGGTACATCATGTCCTACAAGGAAAGTACACCAGACTAACCTGAATAAAAAATGTTTTAAAATATGGGAGTGTGTCTGTTTATGACGCATCAAGTTCATTTGTTGTATATATAAGGCAGAGTACATGAAAGTATGTATATCCAGGATCTTCTCCTAAACCTCTGGATTGATTTCAACCAAATTTGGCACAGAACAACAGGCCTCACGACTATCAGCACTGTGGGATTTGTAACTTCTAGCTCCAATAGGAGTGGAGATGGGGCAAGAAGGTATTTTTCTGGCCACTGGAGTATAGGCTGCCCTGCAAGACAGGCATGTTGTGTTGGAAGAGTATTGGCCTGCCAAATCAACCTGCTTTGCAGGGCAGCGTACATGTTAGGGGCAAGACACAGTTTTCTGGGTCTTAACACATAGGCTCTGCTGCATGACAGGCATGTTGTGTTGGAGTAGTATTGACCTCCTTTATTGACTTGCTTTGCATGATATATGAATATGGTCTCTGTTTTTGTGGACATGTTTGAAAGATATAGATAAGGCTCACCAGTCAATGATTTTCTTCAGTGCATATGCACTCACATTGCTCAAACTCTTACAGGAATCGGTACATTGATTGCCACTAGTAATGAGTATAGTGGGCAGGGGCACTACAAATGTAGTTTGTGAATAGTAAGTTCGAAATGTTGGTCTCATGGGGAGCATACCAGAGATACGTCCCTGCAGTCGCACTATCCTCTGTGTCCTTGATCGCTCAGTCGGACAGAGCCTCTGCCATGTAAGCAGGAGATCCCACGTTCAAGTCCCAGTCGGCATACCCATTTTCAACTGTCCCCATTGATATTTATCAACGCCTGTAAGTAGCTAACGGTCTAGATCTCATTGTAATTTCATGCTTTGCATGATACCTTGTACATCAGAGACAAATAAATGATTTAATAGCATCTGCCCTGCATGGCAGGTGTGTTGTGGGGGTAGTATCGGCCTGCTTTATTGAATTGTATTTCAGGGGCTACAAGTGCCGACAAGTATGGCTGGAGAGAGGTTGTGGTGGATAGAGGAAGGGATATGGACAGAGAGAGGCGAAGAGGGGTAGATGCACAAGCAAGGTAGAAGGTGTAGAGGTGTTGTGGAGAGGTGGGAAAGGTAGTGGAGGGGGTAAAGATGGAAAGAGAGAAGGGAGGAGGATATGTTGGCAGGAAGGGGGGGGATGAAAATATGGTCAGAGGGAGAGGTAGAGGAAATACACAAAGAGGGGGAAGGAGAAGATGAACACTTCATTGAAACTCCACACTATTACATCGATGGTGAATGTGAGGAAAAACGCACAAGAACAAACTAACTTCTGTTATGGGAAATATAACTATGTAAGTGTAATATATGTGAAAACATATTGTTTCAAGCATGTGTTTAGCGTTCCCTAAGTAATACCTCATTTACGAGTTTTCTGAATTTGGTGGTCGTAACTGTCTGTTACACAGTATTGTTTCTTCAACAATTTGAGATTATGTAGTCTGTAAATTAACTAGCCTTCAAACATCGACTGTACACAAATGCACAGATTTATATACAAATGACCTTGATTGGTGGTAGAATAGGCACATTTCTATATTTTAAATTTATTTTTACTGGTCTTTAGCCCTCAGGAACTCTACTGACCAGGTTTCAGCGCTTATATGATCTCAACGCAGAACTGTTGAGGAACTGTTAGTACACGACTAACATAACTAAGGCGATTTAGAATAAGTGAACGAGATGAAGTAATTGGCAGAATGAAATATATTTTCGTTATGGATGATGATATGATGACTGAATATCTGAATACAGTCACTGGGATGCGAGAAAGTTATTTCCCAAGGCTGTTGCGCCATGTACCAAGATACTAAAATATAAATATTTTTAAGGTAATACGTTGAAAGGTCTCTGTTGGATTCCTTTCACGTTAATTTCATAAATCTGTTGTCATTTACGGCATAAATTCCACTTCTAAATTTACTGTGGTGTTTCTGACTATCTGGGAGGAGACTGAGCGTGGAGCGTGTTACTTTTACACATAATCAAGAACGATCTGTCACACTACTACACTTTAAAACACAGTTTATATGTAATTCATGTCACAATCTCATACAGAACCTAAATCCGTTTTCTTTTATATACTGTATATGATAAGATACTGTCATCCCCCTTCCCTTCTGTGTGAAAGGATGAATGAGCAAATGTGTTTCTAATTGCATGCTTGATGGTAGCAGACAAGCCTGTCTGCTAGAGAACAGTAGGACCAATGTCGGAACAGGTAGCTACGCTTTCTAAAAGCAGAGAGATTTCTATTCTTAGTATGGTCCTGTCCATCCCTTGTCATGTTGGTATAGGAAGCTGCCTCTCTGGTCACTTCCGTTTGTATTTGTGAGGCACCCCTCAGGAGGGACCGAGGCAGTCTGTCCGCGGCGAGCGTCTGATGTGGTAAGATCTCCGGCTAAGCGCGTGTCTGCTAAGTCCGTAGGACAATGGATTTCTTAAGTTCAGTCTAACTGAAAATTTAATCACCTTTATTTCAGGTTTAGCTCTAAAATATCTAATGTTATCTTAAATTGCAACACAGTGTATTGCGAGTGTGAAGTCCAGAATATCTTCCAGTAGTTGCTTTGTCACTACTTTGTGAGTAAAGTGGAACCATGTGTTGATCAGTAACTCTAACTAAGATCATCAATCTTAAATCCGAATGTGCGTGAGATTATAACGTCTCGTCTTGACAATATTTTTCAGTATAGCAACTTTTCTTTATGTTCAACCCACGTGGGATGTACTTTGTGAGACCAGTACCACGTGCTTATACAATTGTTTGACCCATCAGGTTAATAGTAAGACGGTAGTAACCAGTTCGAAGTTTTTCTTTTGTAAATTGCTTTTCGATCTAATTTATTTTAATTATCAAAATTATTGTGGAGTTACACTCTTTGTGTAAACCAAGTTGACCACGTGAAGCATGTGGTGTAATCATCAAAGTAGCCCTCAGCTATTCTTTTCGGGAAGATTTCACAGAGAGTTAGTATGAATTTAGTATACCAGTGTGTGATAATTACATGACGGACAGGATTGCGCTACGAACGTAACTTCTTTGGGTGAAAATTGAATCGGTTGGTTGTGGTTAATTTCCTCTTGCATATGTTTCAACGTTCTTCGTGTGTTATTTTATGAATGCGGTGTTGTATGCAGTCTCCCAATCTTGGCTCCATATTTGACGTGTTTTGTAAGATTACAAACTCACATTTTCACAATCCTAAATAATGTACCAGTTTAGTTATGAATCAAGTTTAATATGCTGAAATTTAAATGATCAATGTTAAAATAAATTTCCAAATATAAACTGATTTATTTCTTTTTATTTAAATTCTCTTTGTATATATATCACCGGTTGTCGTATGACGATTAAAAGATTATAATTAATGTTAGTCTGGTTGGGGAATTTGGTAAGCTAGGCTGGATACCTGGTGAAACAGTTGCTCAGTAATGCAAGGTTAACTTCACCAGACAGCTCACAGCTTTTAACCCACATTTATCGAATATCAGCACCGCTTTCATAACAAATTAAAACAACAACATTACAACGTGCATAATGTCAACAAATGTGAAAATTGATATTATTTTACTGATCTGGCCACGTATGTATATTCCTCATTAGAATGAAATCTATGTTCGCAGTCAGCTTGTACGTCATGTTCAATAGTCTATGTATTTGATGCGGAATTGGGGAAGTGGCCCTACGTTCATTTCACAGGACCTGAAGACCTTAGAAAGAAACAACTTTGTGTGGACGCTTTGTTAGAATCTCTGACGTCAACCGACAGAATTTGTTTACACATTTGACGTCTATTGTCGTCTTGGAATGACAGTTCCAACACACTGCTATTCGAGCAGAAAACTTCTTGAATATAAATCTTTTCATTCCTTCTCTCTTCTTCAATCACTGTGCTACTTCATTCTAGTTCGATCGTTTTATTTCTAAGTTGTTGTTCCTAAATTTAAAATAGCGGTGAGCTACGACCTGGAAAAGTTCTAAAAAGTATATGGACTTTCTGTTGAAGTCATTTCATTTTTGTTTGTTAACAAACAGAAAGTCTTGGTCTCCCGCCTCTTGCCGTTTTAGTATCATATGGAGAGAAATCAGAGAGAGAGTGTAGCTGCTCGTCGATGTCAAGATGAATTTAGATGCACTAGTAGCTCAGTCATGGGTTGGTGGGCGAAGTAAACGATCGTATCTTACTTATGGGAGCCTCATGGCTTTACCGTAAATAATTTAGGGGAAAAAAGCCAAAGTCTTAGATCAGAATTGCCAGACATGGTTTTCAGCTTATACCTTTAGTGTTTTAACTGCTACGTTTCTTTGCTCAGTATGACATACAGGGTGTAACAATAATGTTCGGCACAAATTGCAGGACATATTGCTCACACGTAGACGAAGAAATTACGTTATATGTATATGGGTCTGGAAACGCCTTGTTTCCATGTTACAACTGATTTACTCAAACTCGTTAACCATTGGAAAGACACTCACGAATAGAACACACCAGCATACCACATGCAACTCTTTCTCACAGGAAATGTTCAATATCCCCTCCGTCGGCATTGATACATGCATCGACCCGCTGTGGTAGTGAATCTCGGATGCACTGATGTAGAACTGGAGTACTGCGTATGGTTTTGCAGCCTTCCATAATACGGAGACGAAGACTCTGAACATGCAGTACTGGGGTCCCATACACAAGAACTTTCAAATGCCCCCACAGATAAAAGTCCAGTGGGTTTAGGTACTGAGAGTTTAGAAGCTAGGCAGTTGGACCATCCTACCTATCCATCTGTCACGGAATCTGTGATTTAGAAGTCGACGGACATTAACACTAAAGTGAGGAGTTGCACCATGGTACATGAGATACATGTTTGGTCGCACGGTTAAAGGTACTTAAGGTAACAGGTCAAGTATAACATTCTCTACGAAATTATGATAGCTTTGTCTGTTCAGCAAGGGTGGAAGAAAGTGAGGTCCTACCAAACAGTCACCAACAATGCCGGCCCAATCATTGCCAGAAAATTTTCGTCGAAGCACTCTTGTCCTGGAAATCTCTCCGGTATAAACGTTGCTCACTAGCGCCATGCCGTGAGTTAATCCATACATCAAATGGTCACCTGCCATCTCTGCATTTGTGTACACTGCAATTGCACTAGCCCAGTCTGTGACTAACTCTATGTCGTAACCAGTGTGCTTGAACGGTCATACTGATCGCCGGAACAGTTGATTTTACCTGTAGACAAGCGATGACGTACGTCGCATGGCAACAGGGACATGTTAAACAAAATACTGGCGGTGCGCAATGTAACCAGATGTCACCAAGAGTGTATGTTCGCCATGATTCTAACGTTCTGTTCTTGCGTGTTTCCCACGGTTAATGACTTGGAGAAAATGAGTTGTAACATGTAAACAAAGTGTTTCTGCACAAATGGTCATATAACGTAATTTCTTCGTCTGCGTGTGATGAATGTGTCCTGCAATTTATGCAGCACATTTTCATTACACCCTGTATTTAACTCATTTCCCGCCACAGTATTATATATTTTCTTAATTACGCCGATCTTGCTTTTGATTTCGTTTCTTTCCCTTCAGATGGTCAAAATTGTAAGAATGTCTTCACATTCTCATCTCCTTTTACTCTGAGTGGTTAAAGAAAAATGTTCCATATTCTTACAGGAGATACTGCTAGTCAAAACCACGAAAAAGACCTATAAACATATGTCCAGAAACAAATACTTGATGAGAAGGGCCATTTTCTCTTACTAGAGTCACCTGTATGCTGACACAAAATATTACCGTTCACTCTTATACACCCTTCATCCATCCTTGTAAAAGAATCACGAAAACGTACAGACGCAACTAGCTGCTCTTTTATTTGGGTATTGAGTATATCATTCGGCGTGCGTGACATTCGATCAACACTGTTGGCTAAACAATAGCAGACTACGAAATCTGTTGTTTCCAGCGTGTATTAATTGGCAACTATTTCACCGTTTATGGTGATCACATTCCACGGAGACACTAACCTTGTTCTGACGGCAGCACACCGTCAAAACAATACGTACTAAATGCCTGATGTGGGAGAAGGTTGTACGTGCTGTAGCTTACAACAGCGTCGCAAGACAAATGATTAACCACAGAGACAAACAGAAACAATAAGAAGTGTGTGATAAAGTGAACAAGAACGCAGACTATACCACAGAGTACAGAATATTCTCGCCACAAGTAAAATGGTGCATCTCTCAACAACTTCACCGCTGGCCATTAAATTGGAATACCATAAAGGTGGCATGCAGAAACATAAAAGTGGCCTAAATTGTACTAAATGCTTCGATATACAAATACAGGATGGTTATAATTAAACTTTCGCTGCTTGAGAGGGACCCCATGAAAAGCGAGTGAGAGTGGGATAATAAAACTTCGTGCACAGTGGAAGAGAAATAATATTGGTTAAAAACAGTCTAGTATTTTATTTTTCAACGACGCGTTTCACCTTATTTAGGCACCTTCAGGTTATCTACATAGAAAACAGAGAACAAATACATCTATTTAAGAATCGCGATCGCGTTGTGCAGACTTGGATAACCTATAAGCATGTGTAAACAGATCAACTATTGAAAGAGCAAATACCTTAATTTGGTATTTCTTAGAAGAATCCTTTAGTCAGTGTAGCCAAAGGGTATCGTCGAATATATCAGGCCAACATCGCCTTCGTTAAACTCAGTAGAAACTAGAAATATAAAATAGTAAAATCATTACCTTCTCTAGATGGACGCGAGAGGCACCGCGATCTGCATAACGCGTTCCCGTTCACAGGAGCGAGTAACAGAGGAATGGATTGGAAGAATTTCGAAGAGATATAACGAATAAACCATTGAATGAAACACATTTTAATTCTCACATGAGAGGGTTCAAATGTGATAGTCTCGGTGGTTACGCAGTTTTTGAACGATCGGGCAATGATTTGGCTATCTACAAATGTGTTAGAAGTAACTGAGTGACCTCACAAGGAATGTGAGGTGGAGCTCCATCGTGGATCAAAACAGTTGAATTCAAAGCACCTCTCTGCCACAGAAGAGAGGTCACATGTTGACGAAACAGATCACAGTAACGTTTGCCGTTCACGCTGCATGTTTCTGGTCCTTAAGTTCAAGACTTGTGGCCTTGGAACAAATTCCCCAGAGAAAAATGGATCAATAATGAACTTTTCGCCGGCCGCTGTGGCCGAGCGAATCTGGGCGCTTCAGTCCGGAACCGCACTGCTGCTATGGTCGCAGGTTCGAATACCGCCTAGGGCATGGATGTGTGTGACGTCCTTAGGTTAGTTAGGTTTAAGTAGTTCTAAGTCTAGGGGACTGATGACCTCAGATGTTAAGTCCCATAGTGCTTAGAGCCATTTGAACCATCTGAATGCACTTTTCCGTGTATTCAAACCACAGACTGACGCGTTCACTATGCAGGGCAGGGGAACTTCATGAACGTTCGTTGCCGGTGACGATCCCAAATGCGACAACTGTGAGTGTTCACTGCCCCAGTGAGCGCTTCATAATTTCACAAAATGTTCCAAGGCCACAAGTCCTGAACTTATACATTTGCAAGAATCTTAACAGCAAACTCTACCCGAATATCTGCGACACGTGGCAAAAGTTGATGGGTAATGTGAAGTTTGTACGCATACCATTGTTCGCAGCACTTTTCCAGGGGTGCACCATGGGCTGTTCAGCTGTCGTGTCAAAGGCTGTGCACTGTTTGAATATCGCACTTTTCGTCCAGCATTCTCAGCCATAGCAACAGTAACTTCCTCAATAATTTTTGGCGCATTTGCCCATCGCCCAGGAGCAAACCGCTTGATTGGCCAAGCGTACCGAACTGCGTAATCATCAGATTTCAACCCTCTCATGTGGAAATTAAAATGTTTTCGTATCAATGATTTATTCGTTATTTCTTTTCCGCAAGTCCTTACAAATTTTTCTACAAAGTTTCATTGTCCTACGATCACACCCTTTTTTCGTGGGAACCCTTTCGAGTTGCGAAAGTTTAAATATAACCAGCCTGCAATTACCAATTCAGTGCAACCGTACAAAACAGGTAGAAGTAATGCCAGTCAGTCTTTATAAGGGAAGACTACGAAGCGCGTTTTACACTCAAAAGTCGCATTTTAAAGTTTGTTACTTTTGTCAAAAACAAGTTATTCATCGTGTAAGAAGTCTACCACCACATGTGGCAGCTCGACAAGGGCTTGTTCGTGGCGTTTTGCGATATTGCTGCTCACGTTACTTGAGATTCCACGAGTGCGAATAAGAAACCAACTGGTTTTTTGGAGGTAGGTGCAGTGAGGGGGATAGGGGGGAGGGTATTTAAAGTCATGTGGGATCTTACCAGCACCATGCAAAAACGTCCGAAAGGATACGTACACTGATCAGACAGAACATTATCACCACCGACCTACTATCGATATAAACCTATCCAAGCACCAGCACCGTCACCTGGCGAGGAATGATTGCTAATCAGACGCACGTACGGTGCATGCAGTATCAGTGAGCGTGCTGTCCGTGTGTAGAACGGGGAAGGTGCGCGAACCATTTGAGTATGACCGAGGGCGGATTGTGATGGCCTGGCGGCTCACTGATGAAACTGGACAAGCGGCGAATTGTGGCGGAACTACCATCAGACGTTAATGCTGGGCAGAGTTCAAATGTGTCTGAACACAAATTGCACTAAACACTCCTAGCGATGGGCCTCCACAGCCGAAGACCTATGCATGTGCGAATGTGGACACCCCGACATCGGCAACTGCAACTGAAATGGGCTCGTGACCATCGGCTCTTGACGTCGGCGCAGTGGCATGGTCTGATGAGCTCCGCTATTCTTCATCATGCCAACGGGAGGGCGCGAATCTATTGTTTTCCAGAGGAACGGGTCCTTGACACCTGTACTGCGGCGCAGAGACAAGCTGGTGGCGGCTCCATTATACGCTGTGGAATATTCAAGTGGGCATTCGTGCGTCCTGTGGATCTAGTGCGAGGCACCATGATGGTCAAGGAGTATCGTACATCTACATCTACATCTACATTTATACTCCGCAAGCCACCCAAGCCTACCAACAAAATGCCCGCCCTCATGCTGCCAATGTTTTGCGTCATGTTTTCCCGTCTTGTGTTTCGTATGCTGTCAGACCACGTACACGTTTTCTTGAAGATCACGTTTCGCGACGGCGGTGGAATTTTCCACAACATAATGCACAATGTCACAAGGAGTGATGGAGTGGTTCGAGGAACACAACACCTAGTTCCAATTCATGTGCTGGTGCGCCAACTTATCAGATCTGAGCCCGTTCGAACACATCTGGGCCGGCCGGAGTGACCGAGCGGTTCTAGCCGCTTCAGTCTGGAACTACGTGAGCGCTACGGTCGCAGGTTCGAATCCTGCCTCGGGTTTGGTTGTGTGTGATGTCCTTAGGTTAGTTAGGTTTGAGTAGTTCTACGTTCTAGGGGACTGATGACCTCAGATGTTAAGTTCCATAGTGCTCAGAGCCATTTGAACCAACCCATAGTGCTCAGAGCCATTTGAACCATTTTGAACACATCTGGGACGTGACTGAACGTGGCGCCAGAGCTCATCGCCCCCCCCCCCCCCTCTCCGGAATTTACGGGAATTAGGTGACTTGTGTTTGCACATGTGAACCCAACACCCTCCAGCGACCTACCAAAGCCTCATTGCTTCCATGCCACAACGCATCGCCTCTGCTCCCCGTGGCAAACATGGACAAACTGGCTATTAGATACCATACGTGGTCATAATGTTATGGCTGATCTGTGTATATGGTGGATGTGTAAGAGCTTCGCAGCAATACTTCTACAGCATAGTCGAAACAACCTACCAACAAAATGCCCGCCCTCATGCTGCCAATGTTTTGCGTCATGTTTTCCCGTCTTGTGTTTCGTATGCTGTTAGAAAGGAAGCCTTTTGTCTATTAAAGGACTTATATTCAGTTTTATGCGAAGGTGAGACAATAACAAGGAAACTGTTGTGTGCCTGAGGACTCTTGGCCCTTATAATTGGACTGAAAATTGAATAGCCGGCCGGGGTGGCCGAGCGGTTCTAGGCGCTACAGTCTGGAACCGCGCGACCGCTACGGTCGCAGGTTCGAATCCTGCCCCGGGCATGGATGTGTGTGATGTCCTTAGGGTAGTTAGGTTTAAGTAGTTCTAAGTTCTAGGGGACTATTGACCTCAGAAGTTAAGTCCGATAGTGCTCAGTGCCATTTGAACCCTTTTGAGAATTGAATATGATTTTTGGGTTGGTGGTTCACCTTATTAATTCTACGATCAAGCAGATGTATTTATTCCATCAATTTTTTATTAATACTATTAATGTACTTTGTGACAATGGTATGAACAGACTTACAGGAGAATTTGTGTGAATCATTTCTAGGACTGTAGCTGTAGTTATACGGCCTACACTTTTCGTTTTAATAAAAGTGGCTACTCGTACAACAGTACCACGTTTTTGAGAAAGGGCGCTGATAGCCTCGCTATTTACTGCACGACAATTTTCAATCCAACCATCCACGGTGAGACGGGTATCTCAACTCCGCTCCTTCTGCATGCGAGACCGGTGTACTAACAATACTGTGCCACCTCGCTCAGTGTAACAGCAGAAACAAGTTGCTCGTTTTCGTAGAACGAATTCGAGTCAGATTACTGCAGTGGAAGCGAGGGTGGGAATGTGAGTGACGTGTGTGCGCGCAGGTGCTGCAGGACGCGTGCGCGGCGCTGTAGCCGGCATTCCAGGTTACGAGGCTTATCTGGCGCTGCAGCTGCACCCACCCACAGCCTGCGCGCTCCCTCCAGCTATTTTTAGCTGTGTCACTTCTTCCTTCAATCATCCTTCTAACACATATGGAGGCGCGCACACCCTTTAGTTAGCCACTGAAGGCGTTTATCAGGAAAATTGTAATCACAAGCCAGTGTTATCATCAAAAGACCCCGTAACGACAGTGACTGTCAATGAACGCTTACGAAACATCATTTATTCATTAATGATACTGAGCGAGGTGGTGCAGTTGTTGGACATGTCATCCAGAAAGTTATGGTCCAAGGCAATCACGTGAATACAGTATACCTAGACTTCCAAAAAGAAGTCGGTACAGACACCAAACTTTATTAAGAAAAATACGACTATATGGCTGCAAAGTACTAACACGAATTCTTTACAACAGAATGGAAAAGCAGGTAGAAGCCGACCTCGAGGAAGATCAGTGTGTACTCCTGAGAAACGTAGGAACACGCGAGACCATACTGATCCTACGATTTCTCCTAGAAGATTGGTTAAGGAAGGGCAAAACTACGTTTATAGCATTTTCTGACTTAGAGAAAGCTTTTGAAAACGATGACCAGAATACTCTCTTTAAAATTCTGAAGGTAGCTGGGGTCAAATACGGGGAGCGAAATGCTTTTTACAACTTTTACTGAAACCAGACGGCAGATACAAGAATCCAGGGACGAGGAGGGTAAACAGTGGTTGAGAAGGGGTGAGGCAGGGTTGTAGAGTATCCCTGATGTTATTCAGTCTGTACATTGAGCAAGCGGTAGTGGAAACCAAAGAAAAATGTGGAGTAACAATTAAGGTTCAGGGAGAAAAATGAAAACTTTGAAGTTTGCTGATGACATTGTAATTGTGTCAGATACGGCAAAGAACTTGGAAGAGCATCTGCACAGAAAGGACAGAGTCTTGAAAGTAGGATATAGATGAACATCAACAAAAGCAAAAAAGGATAATGGAATGCACTCGAGTTAATTCAGGTAATGCTGAGGAAATTAGATTAAGAAACGAGATACTGAAATTAGTGGCTGAGGTTTCCTGTTTGGGCGGCAAAATAACTGACGATGGCCGAAGTAGAGAGGATATAAAACGTTGACTGCAATGGCAAGAAAAGCTTTTCTGAAAAAGAGAAATTTGTTATCATTGAACATAGCCAGTTTAGTATTGTAGGGAAGTGTGTGTGTGTGGGGGGGGGGGGGGGGGAGGGAGGGTAAAATTGTAGAGGGAGATAAAGAGATGAATGGAGCAAGTAGGTCCAAAAGGATGTAGGTTGCAGTAGTATTCGGAGATGATGAGGCTTGCACAAGGTGGAGTAACGTAGAGCGCATCATCGAACCAGTCTCATGACTGAAGACCACAACAACGACAACATCGTTATCAAACAGAATTTGCGACTGGTTCGAGGATTTATTGGTAGGAAGGACGCAACTTGTCTTTGATGGCGAGTCTTCGGTAGAAGCAGAAGTAACTTCAGACCTCTCCCTGGGAAGTGTGCTGACACCCTTGTTGTTCGTGTTATTTATTAATGACTTGACACACAATATGAATAATAACCTCAGGCCTTCTGCAGATGATGCACTTATCTACAATAAAGTAACATCCGAAACAAGTAGCATAAATATCCGTCAAGTCTTAATAAGATTTCAAAATGTTACGAAGATTGACAACTTGTTTTAAATGCTTAGAAATGTAAAGCTGTGAAGTTTAGAAAACGCAAAAAAGACGTATCTTATTACTATGACATCAATGAGTCACAGTTACAGTCAGTCTACTCGTAAAAGTACATGGCTATTACGATTTGTGGGAATATGAATGGAATAATCGCATAGGTAACGAAGGCCCAAGACTTTGCTTCTTCATGCGAAACTGCTTACAAATCATTTGTGCATATCATCATAACACATTCCTCTTGTGTGTGGAACCCGTACCAAATAGGACTAATCAGGGATATTGATCGTGTGCAAACAAACGCGGCATAAGTGTTCAAAAAAAATGTGTGTGAAATCTTATGGGACTTAACTGCTAAGGTCATCAGTCCCTAAGCTTACACACTACTTAACCTAACTTATCCTAAGGACAAACACACACACCCATGCCCGAGGGAGGACTCGAACCTCCGCCGGCATCAGCCGCACAGTCCGTGACTGCAGCGCCCCAGACCATAGATCATATTGCAAAATGTGTGTGTACTTTATAATTGTATTAATGACTGGTAAAACTGTTTGTAATTATATTAGCATGTAAAATTTTTATTGTCTTCAGACTGAAGTTAATTTTCTTACATTACATATATTGTACAATGTATAAAATTTTAGTAGAAAGTATGATGGTAGTCACTGTAAAAAAATTGTGTGTGTGTTTTGTCGTCAAACTCATTCGTTTAACGTAGTTTCATGTTATTTATTTTAATGTCCGTGTATTTATAGTCGTTCTGGAGTGTCTAGTCAGCTTCCTTTTGGCTGTATAAGACACTGAGGATATTAATGTGTCAGTACGGTTACGGATGTCGTGTAGGTGAGTACTGACAGTTGTAGTGAGTGGTTTGTTATTGTTATTCATATTAATAACCGTTATGACTGGTCTCTCGTATCAATTTGTTCTTCATACTCTAATAATAAATAAATAGAAGAAATCACCAAAATCTTGCAAGAAATTTGGCAAACAGGACAATATAAAAATGTGTTAAATCACCCATTACCTAACAAGGGAATCAGAAGTATTGTAAATAGCTACAGGTGAATGCCACTAATATACTGGCAGAAAAAAATCGCAACACAGAAATGTAATTAATGCGGAGTAATGAAAACTGGGGAATATATTTGTCTAGGTAACACTAAGTGATTAATACTGCAGGATCACAGATTAACGTAAGTGCGAGATAAGACACTGCAAATGTGAAACGCTGGTTCATTAGTAACTCGTATAACCACCAAAATATTGAATGCATTGTACTGTACAGGTGCCGGATACTAGTCTGTGGGATGGAGTTCCACGCCTGTAGCACTTGGTCGGCCAATACAGTGACGGTTAATGCTAGTTGTGGATGACGCTGGAGTTGTCGTGAGATGATGTCCCATATGTGCTTGAATGGAGACAGATCAGTGATCGAGCTGGCCGAGGCAACATGTCGACACTCTGTAGCGCATGTTGTGTTACAACCGTAGTATGTGGGCGAGCGTTATCCAGTTGGAAGACACCCCCATGAATGCTGTTCATGAGTGGCAGAGCAGCAGATCGAATCATCAGATTGACGTACGAATTTGCAGTGAGGTTGCGTGCGAAAACCAGGAGAGTGCTCCTGTTGTCATACGAAATCGCACACGAGACCAAAACTCCAGGTTCAGGTCATGTGTGTTTAACACGAAGACAGGTTGGTTGCAGGTCTTCAACTGTCCTCCTTGTAACCAACACACGGTCATCTCTGGCACCGAGGCAGGAACAGCTTTCATCAGGAAACACAACAAACCTCCACCCCACCTTCCACTAAGTTCTCGTTTGACATCACAGAAGTCGCAAAAGGCTGTTTTTTGGGGTTAGTGGAATGCACCTACTAGGTGTGTGTCTCGGGGCCACGTGGCCGTCTGAAGCCCTGTCTTCTTGCAACCGAACATTTTCGTGACCACCGCTACCGGCAATCATGTATACTGGTTACATTCCTGCCAAGTATTTCTGCAATATCACAGAATGAACATCCAGCTTCTCCTAGCCCTAGTACATGACCTCGATCAAACTCAGTGAGGTGTTGACAATAGCCTCTTTGAAGCCTTAATGGTATTCATCTACATCTACATCTACATCTACATTTATACTCCGCAAGCCACCCAACGGTGTGTGGCGGAGGGCACTTTACGTGCCACTGTCATTACCTCCCTTTTCTGTTCCAGTCGCGTATGGTTCGCGGGAAAAACGACTGTCTGAAAGCCTCCGTGCGCGCTCGAATCTCTCTAATTTTACATTCGTAATCTCCTCGGGAGGTATAAGTAGGGGGAAGCAATATATTCGATACCTCATCCAGAAACGCACCCTCTCGAAACCTGGCGAGCAAGCTACACCACGATGCAGAGCGCCTCTCTTGCAGAGTCTGCCACTTGATTTTGCTAAACATCTCCGCAACGCTATCACGGTTACCAAATAACCCTGTGACGAAACGCGCCGCTCTTCTTTGGATCTTCTCTATCTCCTCCGTCAACCCGATCTGGTACGGATCCCACACTGATGAGCAATACTCAAGTATAGGTCGAACGAGTGTCTTGTAAGCCACCTCCTTTGTTGATGGACTACATTTTCTAAGGACTCTCCCAATGAATCTCAACCTGGCACTCGCCTTACCAACAATTAGTTTTATATGATCATTCCACTTCAAATCGTTCCGAACGCATACTCCCAGATATTTTACAGAAGTAACTGCTACCAGTGATTGTTCCGCTATCATATAATCATACAATAAAGGATCCTTCTTTCTATGTATTCGCAATACATTACATTTGTCTATGTTAAGGGTCAGTTGCCACTCCCTGCACCAAGTGCCTATCCGCTGCAGATCTTCCTGCATTTCGCTACAATTTTCTAATGCTGCAACTTCTCTGTATACTACAGCATCATCCGCGAAAAGCCGCATGGAACTTCCGGCACTATCTACTAGGTCATTTATATATATTGTGAAAAGCAATGGTCCCATAACACTCCCCTGTGGCACGCCAGAGGTTACTTTAACGTCTGTAGACGTCTCTCCATTGATAACAACAAGCTGTATCTGTTTGCTAAAAACTCTTCAATCCAGCCACACAGCTGGTCTGATATTCCGTAGGCTCTTACTTTGTTTATCAGGCGACAGTGCGGAACTGTATCGAACGCCTTCCGGAAGTCAAGGAAAATAGCATCTACCTGGGAGCCTGTATCTAATATTTTCTGGGTCTCATGAACAAATAAAGCGAGTTGGGTCTCACACGATCGCTGTTTCCGGAATCCATGTTGATTCTTAGAGAGTAGATTCTGGGTTTCCAAAAATTACATGATACTCGAGCAAAAAACATGTTCTAAAATTCTACAACAGATCGACGTCAGAGATATAGGTCTATAGTTTTGCGCATCTGCTCGACGACCCTTCTTGAAGACTGGGACTACCTGTGCTCTTTTCCAATCATTTGGAACCTTCCGTTCCTCTAGAGACTTGCGGTACACGGCTGTTAGAAGGGGGGCAAGTTCTTTCGCGTACTCTGTGTAGAATCGAATTGGTATCCCGTCAGGTCCAGTGGACTTTCCTCTGTTGAGTGATTCCAGTTGCTTTTCTATTCCTTGGACACTTATTTCGATGTCAGCCATTTTTTCGTTTGTGCGAGGATTTAGAGAAGGAACTGCAGTGCGGTCTTCCTCTGTGAAACAGCTTTGGAAAAACGTGTTTAGTATTTCAGCTTTACGCGTGTCATCCTCTGTTTCAATGCCATCATCATCCCGGAGTGTCTGGATATGCTGTTTCGAGCCACTTACTGATTTAACGTAAGACCAGAACTTCCTAGGATTTTCTGTCAAGTCGGTACATAGAATTTTACTTTCGAATTCACTGAACGCTTCACGCATAGCCCTTCTTACGCTAACTTTGACATCGTTTAGCTTCTGTTTGTCTGAGAGATTTTGGCTGCGTTTAAACTTGGAGTGAAGCTCTCTTTGCTTTCGCATTAGTTTCCTAACTTTGTTGTTGAACCACGGTGGGTTTTTCCCGTCCCTCACAGTTTTACTCGGCACGTACCTGTCTAAAACGCATTTTACGATTGCCTTGAACTTTTTCCATAAACACTCAACATTGTCAGTGTCGGAACAGAAATTTTCGTTTTTATCTGTTAGGTAGTCTGAAATCTGCCTTCTATTACTCTTGCTGAATAGATAAACTTTTCTCCCTTTTTTTATATTTCTATTAACTTCCATATTCAGGGATGCTGCAACGGCCTTATGATCACTGATTCCCTGTTCTGCACTTACAGAGTCGAAAAGTTCGGGTCTGTTTGTTATCAGTAGGTCCAAGATGTTATCTCCACAAGTCGTTTCTCTGTTTAATTAAAAAAAATGGTTCAAATGGCTCTGAGCACTATGGGACTTAACATCTATGGTCATCAGTCCCCTAGAACTTAGAACTACTTAAACCTAGCTAACCTAAGTATATCACACAACACCCAGTCATCACGAGGCTCTGTTTAATTGCTCAAGGTAATTTTCGGATAGTGCACTCAGTATAATGTCACTCGATGCTCTGTCCCTACCACCCATCCTAAACATCTGAGTGTCCCAGTCTATATCTGGTAAATTGAAATCTCCACCTAAGACTGTAACATGCTGAGAAAATTTATGTGAAATGTATTCCAAATGTTCTCTCAGTTGTTCTGCCACTAATGCTGCTGAGTCGGGAGGTCGGTAAAAGGAGCCAATTATTAACCTAGCTCGGTTGTTGAGTGTAACCTCCACCCATAATAATTCACAGGAACTAACCCCTTCTACTTCACTACAGGATGAACTACTACTAATAGCGACAAACACGCCACCACCGGTTGCATGCAATCTATCCTTTCTAAACACCGTCTGTGCCATTGTAAAAATTTCGGCAGAATTTATCTCTGGCTTCAGCCAGCTTTCTGTACCTATAACGATTTCAGCTTCGGTGCTTTCTATCAACGCTTGAAGTTCCGGTACTTTACCAATGCAGCTTCGACAGTTTACAATTACAGTACCGATTGCTGCTTGGTCCCCGCATGTCCTGACTTTGCCCCGCACCCTTTGAGGCCGTTGCCCTTTCTGTACTTGCCCAAGGCCATCCAACCTAAAAAACGCCCAGCCCACGCCACACAACCCCTGCTACCCGTGTAGCCGCTTGCTGCGTGTAGTGGACTCCTGACCTATCCAGCGGAACCCGAAACCCCACCACCCTATGGCGCAAGTCGAGGAATCTGCAGCCCACACGGTCGCAGAACCGTCTCAGCCTCTGATTCAGACCCTCCACTCGGCTCTGTACCAAAGGTCCGCAGTCAGTCCTGTCGACGATGCTGCAGACGGTGAGCTCTGCTTTCATCCCGCTAGCGAGACTGGCAGTCTTCACCAAATCAGATAGCCGCCGGAAGCCAGAGAGGATTTCCTCCGATCCATAGCGACACACATCATTGGTGCCGACATGAGCGACCACCTGCAGATGGGTGCACCCTGTACCCTTCATGGCATCTGGAAGGACCCTTTCCACATCTGGAATGACTCCCCCCGGTATGCACACGGAGTGCACATTGGTTTTCTTCCCCTCTCTTGCTGTCATATCCGTAAGGGGCCCCATTACGCGCCTGACGTTGGAGCTCCCAACTACCAGTAAGCCCACCCTCTGCGACCGCCCGGATCTAGGAGAATGAGGGGCAACCTCTGGAACAGAACAAGCAGACATGTCCGGCCGAATATCAGTATCAGCCTGAGACAGAGCCTGAAACCGGTTCGTCAGACAAACTGGAGAGGCCTTCCGTTCAGTCCTCCGGAATGTCTTTCGCCCCCTGCCACACCTCGAGACGACCTCCCACTCTACCACAGGTGAGGGATCAGCCTGAATGTGGGCAGTATCCATGGCAGCCACAGTCGTAGTCCGATCGGGGGATGCGTGGGACGAGCTGGCCGTCTCCGACAAACTCCCATCCGGACCCCCACAGTGATGCCCATTGGCAACAGCCTCAAGCTGTGTGACCGAAGCCAACACTGCCTGAAGCTGGGAGCGAAGGGATGCCAACTCAGCCTGCATACGAACACAGCAGTTGCAGTCCCTATCCATGCTAAAAACTGTTGTGCAAAGAACGTCTGATCTAATCTACAGAGAGCGCAAACAAATCGACACAAAATTTAAACGGTTATTAAAATACAAGATTGCCAAGTAAATGCAGTAATGCTGCTACTTGCACACTGCTGACACACTGCTCGGCGGCGGAAGGAGACTACGCGATTTTCCACTATTCAGGTACTAAAACGCGATGCTACAACTCTCAAATACTATAATACGCCCGAAATTTTTTGAATTAAACAATGCAAGTACCAGAAACACGCAAAGAAATTAAGAATTAAACTATGTAAGAAATAAGTGAGCTAGGAGTATACGACTTGCTGCTGGCAGCTGCTTATCCAACGGCGGCGGCAGGGAGCACACTGGCTGTGACCAACCGATACCGGCCGTTCAAAACAAAAACAGAAGACAGACGACTACGCGAATTTACACTATTCAGGTACTAAAACGCGATGCTACAACTCTCAAATACTATAATACGCCCGAAATTTATGAATTAAACAGTGCAAGTACCAAAAACACGCAAAGGAATTAAGAATTAAACTATGTAACAAATAAGCGAGCTAGGAGTATACGACTTGCTGCTGGCAGCTGCTTATCCAACGGCGGCAGGGAGTAATATTAACTCTCCACGACCAGTCTGAGCCGGCCGGAGTAGCCGTGCGGTTCTAGGCGCTACAGTCTGGAGCCGAGCGACCGCTACGGTTGCAGGTTCGAATCCTGCCTCGGGCATGGATGTGTGTGATGTCCTTGGGTTAGTTAAGTTTAATTAGTTCTAAGTTATAGGCGACTGATGACCTCAGAAGTTAAGTCGCATAGTCCTCAGAGCCATTTGAACCATTTTTGAACCAGTCTGAAAGGTAACTAACTCTCACGACCGTTACAGCGTGTATTTAAAGGAAACCTGATTTTTAGCCTCTTAGTGGTGCTACTAGAGCCACTCATAATGCGACTGGGACGGTATTTGAGTAGATATCATCTTCCAGATACAGAAAAACGCCTACCGATTTAAATTTATGTCGCACAACTCCTTCTTGATGTTGCTATTTGATTTTTCCGTCAGTGCATAAATTGCATTAAAAATTCCATCCGAGTGTCTTCTAGATAGAGCGCAGAATCGACTTGAACCAAAAATTGATTCAGACCTGGCCATTCGTATTCAGAACAGATCTTGAGTCTGAAGCTAATCCTTAGGCATAAGAGAATTTGTAGCAAAAATTTAGTCTTCATATATGTTGATTTAAAGAAAACCTGTGACGCAATTGACCTCGAATCACTCTTGCAGATGTTAAACGAACAAGGTTTAGATCTGGACTGGTAGTCGTATTCGGTAAAGGTCCGCTTACAGGGTGGTAGTTATTGAACTATATGAAATAAAATCGTCACAACTTCTGAACGGTTTACTTTAGGACGTTCAAACTGCACGATTGGCCGCGGGGCGCGATGGGAATTAGTATGCGCATGCGCCTTGTTGTTGTCGGCCACTTTCATTTGGATTGGCACGTCAATAAGGAAAATAGGCGCTTTTGGAAGACTGAGAATCCGCATTTCGTGCTCGAGAAGTCTCTTCAACCTCAACGGGTGACTGTGTGGCTTGCAATGTCCAGTGACGGAATAACCCGTGCGATATTACTTAATGGCACGGTGACTACCGAACGGTACGTGAAGGCTTCGGAAGATGATTTCATCCCCATTATCCAAAGTGACCCTGATTTCGACAATATGTGGCTCATGCAAGACGGAGCTCACCCTCATCGAAGTATGAGAGTGTCTGATGTCCTGGAGCAGTATTCTGGGGGTCGGATTCTGGCTCTGGGATATCCACAGTCCACTGACATGGGCCTCAATTGGGCGCCATATTCTCCGGATCTGAACACATGCGACTCTTTTTTGTGGGGCTGTGTTAAAGACAAGGTGTACAGCAATAATCACAAAACCATAGCTGAGCCGATAACAGCCGTTCAGAAGGTCATTGACAGCATCGATGTTCCGACACTTCAGCAGGTCATGCAGAATTTCGCTATTCGTTGCAGCACATTATAGCCACTGATGGCAGGCATATCGAACATGTCATAACCGAAATCCGAATATCTGTAGTGACGTTTACATGTTGAATAAAGTGTATCCACACCGTAGTTTGTAGTTAATTTACGTTTTTTTCATATAGTTCAGTAATTGTCATCCTGTACTTTAGCAACACCACTGAGCTTCAGCTGACTCTTTGATTGTTGTTTCATTTCTGGCGTCAAGTTCTATGCCCACGTCTCATCCGCAGCAACAAATATGCTGGATTCTTTATGAAACGATCGAAAAGTTTTTATTTTTTTCCGCATTTTCTTTTGCACACCATTCAACCGTTGGGGCATCAATCTTGATAAATCTTTATTTCATTAATATTCCGTGTAAAATACACCGCACCATTTACTTATAATATACCAACCGTTTTACCTACCCGCTTGGACCCGTGCACGTTAAAGCGCTTTCTCCGGGACGGGGTATGCCCCGGCCGCGTATCGAATCCGCCCGGCGTATTAACGACGAGGATCGGAGTGCGGGAAGCTTCGTTGTGGTTTTTACGGAGCTTCCTACATCCCACTAGGTGAATACCGGACTGGTACCCAAGTCCCACCTCCGTTACTCGATTCGAAAACATTTAGAAATAACTTTCGCTCACTTTCATATGAATATCACTACACGCAGGCAGTTGGGGTACGCGTATTCCGCCCTGGGGGTTGGTAGGGTGGCAATAGGATGGGCATCTGGCCACCCCTTAAATTAGCCATGCCGACCCTGCTCCAGTGCTGGATAAAGGCACAAACAAAAGGAGAAGATGAAATCTACGGCTTCAGCTGTTTTTCCTACTTTTAGTAGTCGATCGCTTGGCATCACGTTGCGCATGTTCTCGATGTTTTCCCTTGTGGTTGCAGTTTTAGGATACCCTTCACTTGGATCACTCTCATGAGAAATACGGCCACGCTTAAATTCAGCTGAATGTTTCTAAGATACTGAAAATAAAAGTAACCTTTTATACCTTCACTAATTCTGGATTAATTTCTGTTGGCGACAAAACGCAACAGTTAACGAAGTTTCTGGGAGCAAGGCATTCCAGTTCATCCATACGCACGTAACACAAATCGTACAACTGCTTCGAAAGATAATGTAAACAAAACCAGTCCACACAGACACTAGATTTACGTGACTATTCGACCTGAAGCAAGGTAAGTAAGACAAAACTTCTTTCGTATCAACGCTATCTCCTCTGCTTCACGCTACAGATTTTGCACCTTGCCCTCTTACTCCTGTCCAGCTTCCAGATGGATTTGTTTCTTAAATCATATCACCCAAAGTTAATGCCTGACATACCTAACATCAACATTAAAAAAATAAATTAAAAAAATAAAACGAAAAAACCTGTGCAGTCAAACGAAAAAAAAATCATTTGAAGTCAATAGCGCTACAAATGTCCATGTATTAATACAATGCTTTCCGAAATTTTCAGATCCATTAACAGGAAAACTATTAAATTTGAAAGCTTCTGAGTCTCAAATTCATACCGTTTGTAGTGGACAGTCGGGCTTTGAATTTTTTCTTTAGACACACTGAAGTTTCTAATAATTGTTGCATGGGTTTAATTAAAGTGTGAAATCTGAGGAATTATTTCATTTATTTTAATACATTTATAAACTGTTCACTACATGCTTGATGAATACTGAATAGGCCTCTCCTCGAATTATTGACTTTCTGTTTGAAAGATAAATCGTCTCCTGTTCTTTTAGTCTCAGACGATATCATAGATACATTGAGTTGCACTTGTTATGGGTTGCTTTCAGAGTAACCTCCACTGGACGCAATACACTTTTGGCAACATTTATAATCCTTTTGGATACTTTCTGCGAAGGGCTGTTTTCGAAGTTTTGTAATTACTCATATCACGTTTGTTTATGTCCGTTGAACTGTAAAATTACTGAACAGTAGCGAGGATCGATCCCACAGCCATTCGCCCTAGTGGCCCCTCGTTTGTGAATAATAAAAAGCTTTCGGAATTCCGCGTGAAACTTTAGTACCTAAAAAATAATAGTGCTGCACTAAGTGGTTGGGTAGCGCAGAGGTCAAGGGACATTCGTAACGTGCGGAATGTTGTAGATTCGAATCCCAACCGGTAATCTGAAATTATTATTATTAATTGCTTTAAATGTAATGTTTTTTATTTAGGTTCTTTGGAACGTCGTGTTCATCGTCGTAGTAACGTTTCATTTGTCTTCATTTTTCTTCCTACCATTGTTTTACCTGTTGGAATCTTTGTGTAAGTGATTTGGATTGTTTTTATTCGTCTGTCATAATACTGAAACAATAGAAATTGGCGATCCATCAGTTAAAAACCAAAATATGAAATACTTCATTTACACTGATTGTGTAATGGTGTCAGAAATGTATTTTTCAGTACAAGTAGTGGATAGTAATGGTCATACAAACATTTAAAACAGGAATTCTTGTTTAACTATGGAAAAAATTCCGTAGATGAATATGTAAACGAAACAAGGGATTGTAAGTAAAACCGAAATTTAACCAAAAGGAAGAACAGAAATAATGAATGCAGTAACATGACGAGAGTATACGATGTTAAAATGGACGAAATGAAGTAGACATTAATACATAAAGATAATCAAAGTCACATCAAAAAAGATTGCAAATAAAAAATGATGGGAAGCAACAATAAGAGCAAATGAGGAAGTTAATACGATGATTACCATGACGTGACAAGGAAATTGAAACAGAGAATTAAATTTAAGCCATTTAATCGAATAAACATGGCAGTTAATGTATTTTCGATAAAGATTTAAAAATAGGAAATTGAAAATCAGCTAACGCAATTCGAACACACAACCTTCTGTAGATGAACACACTCGGCGTACTACTACACTACTCTACCAAACAAAGCAGCACCATTGCGTTTGAGGCACTAGTAAATCACGCGAAATTCCGATGGTTTCAAAACGGGGATCCCAACCCTGGAGACCTCTCTGCGTTAGTCAACAGCCAGAAATGTAACAAAAACATGGAAAACTAATGATACTGTGTAGGCTGCCGTTAACGCTACAACACGAACGAGTGCGTTTGGAGTAGTGCCGTGGACGGGAAGGGTGGGCTGCTGGTGCACGTCGTCGCATTTAGTTCAGCGATGAACTGCGGTTCTGCACTATCCCCGATGACAATCATCAGTGAGTATGGCTGGAACCTAGGGAGAGAGGTCGCATTCTTCCAACGTTTTGGAGATGCACAGCGGTTTTACTCCTGGCGTCATGGATTGGAGAGCCATTGTGTCACAGCTGGTAGTTATGCGGGAGCTCTGATGACAGAACAGTACGTCACGATCACTCTGCATCCTCATGCGCTACCACTCATGTAGTAATATCGTGCTGCCATTTTTCAATAGGACAATGCTCTTCCACACATGGCACGTGTCTCTAGGACCTGTCTGCGTGATGCTGAGGTACTCCCGTGGCCTGTACGACCCCAGATCTGTCCCTGATTGAACATGTGTGAGACCAGCTCGGATGGTAATTCTGTCGCAGTGTCATTACCCAGGATATCGATGATCACCTAGAGGTGTTGTGGGCTGTCTTGCGCCAGGAGAGGATACAACGGCTTTATGACATCCTTCCGAACCGAATCAGTGCTTGCATTCAGGATGGAGGGGATGCTAAGTAATACTAAGTGGACTCCTACAAGTTCTCCGTAAATCTAACTTGGTTTCGTAACCACAGAAATAACGTAACGTATCCTCTCAACCCGTGAAGCTTCATTTCTTTTTCTCCTCCTCTTCTGGATGTTTTCCTTTTTTTCTCAGGCAGTATATATTCGTGACGTTTTTCAAATGTTTTCGCAGAAGCAGATGTTTATTCTTTTCTACATTGCACTATATCGCAATTCTGCAGACTTACTAAGTTCGATTGCTTGCTTCAGGTTTTTGTATTCGATAATATGAGTAGCCTCTCGAAATGTTGCAGTCGTACATTAAATGTGAACTTTAGTGCTTCAGTATTAACACGTTGAACATAACTGTAAGATGGAAAATACATTGCATGGTGTCTTTGAGATGTATGTAGTGTGTTCGGTGAACAGCGTTGATTTGAGTTGTATCCCATGAAAAGAGGAAAGACGCAAGCAAACAATTACATTACCAGTGCTTATCTCGTTATTGGCGCTGATATTCATTTATCTACTAACGAAACAACTATGAAGATAACGTCGTTTGCTTGTAAAACTGCAAGGGTGCAACGTTAGTGTCATAAAAGAGTTACTCAGCAAAAGAGGTTTTCTGAGAAACACGTTGTCGTTCTCAACAAAGGAAAAATCGTTACTGCAGGAATGTTTGCGTAAATCTTTCCCAGACTGCCGGAAGTATACTACCCACAGGCTTCAGAGAAAGAGCTGCTCGCTTGAAACTGTTCATAAGTTAATGGCGAATATTCCTTATAAATATTCTTTGTACAACACATTTATTCCTTCATCTCACACATTCACCAAGAGAGAATGGAACGTTCAGATCTTGAAGATGAAACAGGAAGAATTTGTATGATCACATTACGACACTTTCAAATACTTCAGGTTGAGTTTTATTAAATAAAACTGAAGTTTCAGCTCACTTTATGACCCTTGTATAGGGTAATTCAATAATAACTCTTTGACCTCGTAAAATTATCGAATGACGATTTTGGCTTTGCAGATCACTAGCAACGCCATTTATTTCTCCTTATTATGTTATCTGTGGTTTTTAAATGATGTTAAATTTGTCGTGAAATAAATAATTTAATGTTCAATCGCCCTTTAAAACAATTTTCATAGCCGGCCGATTCAGATGCCGTTGTTTCTTCATATCCGATAAAACAGGATTCCACGTTTTACTTAGCGGGTATCCATTATCACGATTAATGATATTATCTGCTAGTCTGAGACTGCTACGGTTGCAGGTTCGAATCCTGCCTCGGGCATGGATGTGTGTGATGTCCTTAGGTTAGTTAGGTTTACGTAGTTCTAAGTTCTAGGGGACTGATGACCACAGCTGTTAAGTCCCATAGTGCTCAGAGCCATTTTTGCTAGTCTGATTTCGACAGATCTTTTAAAACACAATCCCAGTACCGCGAAGCATTGGCAACTACTTGCGTCTCATTGTATAGCATCCTGTGTCCCTCTGTAAGGCAATGCTCAGCCACCGCAGATTTATCTGGTTGTAATAATCGCGTATGGCGATGATGTTCGATACACCTGTCGTTGACGGTACGAATAGTTTGGTCAATGTAAATTTTCCCGCACTCACACGGTATTTTGTAAACGCCAGACTTTCTCAAACCTAAATCATCTTTAACAGAAACTATTCCTTCTCTAGCGTTTCGTTCCCCACAGGGCTCTATATCTCAACCTTATTTCTTCTTTTAAATTATTTAGAACCTGCGAAGTCTTATGCGAAATATTATGGTTGACGTTAACTAAGCGTAGTGGCCAAAAAAATTGTCAGGAGACATCACGCTAACACCACCCCTAGCTTTGATAACTGCCTCAATTTTTTCGAGGAAACGAGTCATCCCCTTTTTTTTAGGTATGCCATGTCCACCTGAAGGTAATCGTTCATGATTAGATCCTGTAGAATCACCAAATTGCGGTGATGTTGCACTGACATGATTCACCCACTGTTCCAAATAGTCCGTGGCAGTTTGTGTGGCACTAAAGTTGGGGAATTCAGCAGGCCATTCGAGAAGCGATATGGTGCCAGAGTATTTGTCAAAACAGGACAGTATAGGTGTATCCCTGTTAAACTGCTGTTTTCATACTGGAAAACACTGTTATCCACAGCATAAACCATGTAAATATGCGGAAGAAAGGGCAATAATTTATGACCGAGACTGTTGAAATATAAATCCTGCTTCATGTCCGCACTAATTTGAATGAGTAGGAACAAGTCATGACATGACAGAAGAAAATCAAAAACATCGCAGAACCATGTCTTGCTCGAACTAAACACTGGGAGTTGAAGGCCTCATTAGGCCATTGGCGCACTGGTTGCCCTGCATTATTTGAAAAGAGGGAAAATCGCAACTTGCGGGTCCACACTACACGCCTAAAGTCAGCTACTACCACCTCCTGTGTTGCTTGGCCCAATGAAGACCTGCAGCTATACAGTGATGAGTGAAAACATAATGATTACCGCCTTCTGTGAGAATGATTGCCTTTTGGCAGCATTGCAGGAACGTATCGCGTAAGGAAGCAGAGACGGATGGAGGAATCATTATAGCGACGATATGGGACGTGACTGGGAAATTCACTGTCATAAACAAGTTTCTCAATGAACAAATTGTTATGGCCCTCCGCCTGGGAACCAGCATTTCGACAGCGGCGAAGTTGATCGGCTGTCGCGAGCTACTGTCGTGAGCATTTAAGGCAAGTTGAAGGGCGATAAAACCACGAGCAGGCGGCAAAGTCTTGGCCGTCCACGCAGCAAAGAACGTAGAAGTCGGAGACTTGGCCGCTCTGTAAAGCACGCTAGGCGACGATCTGTAGCAGATCTTACAACAGAGTCGAATGCTGGTGCAGGCACAAGAGTTTCGAGCACACGTTCAGCGGACATTGTTGAACGTGGGGTTCCGCAACAAACGACGCCTCCGTCTTCCCATGTTGATCCAATGAAATCATCAGTTACGATTTCTGTGGGCGCAGAATCACCTATTTGAACCTTGGATCAATGGAAAGGTGTTGCCTGGTCGGATCGTTAACGTTTTTTGTTACATAAGGTCGATGGTCCCGTCCGGTTACGTCGTCATCCAGGCGACTGGCTGCTAGAAACATGTAGGGTACCACGGAGATAGGCAGATGGCAGCATTATCGTGCTATGGGGGACTTACAACTATACTTCCATGGGATCTGTGGAAATAATCGAAGGAACCATGAGAGCTGTGTATTACGTGCACTTTACTGTGGACAACCTGCATCTCTTCATGCTTGATATCTTCCCCGACGACAATTGCATCTGACGGCAAGATGAATGTCCGTCTCACAAGACAACAAGCGTGTCACAGTGATCTGCTGATAATGAACTCATGTTGATGCCTCTGCGACCAAATTCGCTTGATCTGAACCCGATAGATCGCACCTGGGGCACTATCGTGCGCCTACAGACCACCAGTCGGTAATGTACATGAATTGTATGACCTACGCGTTGATATCTGTTGCCGGATAGTTTTGGAAACCTACCACTCCCCTGTCGAATCAAAAATGGTTTAAATGGCTCTAAGAACTATGGGACTTAACATCTGAGGTCATCAGTCCCTTAGACTTAGAACTACTTAAACCTAACTAACCTAAGTACATCACACATATCCATGCCTGAGGCAGGATTCGAACCTGCGACCGTAGTAGCAGCGCGGTTCCGGACTGAAGCGCCTAGAAACACTCGGTCACAGCGGCCGGCCTTGCCGAATCCGTCACACGCAGAATCACTGCTGTATTACGTTCCAAATGTCGGCCACCACGCTATTAAGCAAAATGTTTGGCTTACCAGCACACACTGACGGGAAAACAATCGCAACAACAAAAGATAATTAATGTAGAGCAATGAAATTTTGGGAATACATTCGTCTAGGTAACACATTTAAGTGATTAACGTCGCAAGATCACAGGTGAACGTAAGTGCGAGATAAGCCATTGCAAATGTGAAATGCTGGTACATTAACAATCGGTGTAACTGCCAGAATGTTGACTGCGAGCATGCAAGCGTGCATTCATTGCCCGATGTCAGTTTATGAGGTGGACTTCCATGCCTACTGTACTTGGTCAGTGAATACAAGGACAGTTAATGCTGTTTGTGGATGACGCTGGAGATGTCGTCTGATGATGTCCCGTATCTGCTCGATTGGAGACAGATGTGGTGATCGAAGTGGCCAAGGCAACATGTCGACACTTTGTGGAGCTTTTTGGGTTACAACAGCGTTATCCATTTGGAAAACATCCACTGGAATTGTGTTCACGAATAGCAGCACAACAGGAAGGATCACCAGACTGACGTACAAACTTGCTCTTAGGGTGCGTGCACGAGAGTTCCTCTGCTGTCATACTAAATCGCACTCCAGACACCAGGTGTAGGTCCAGTATGTCTAGCATGCAGCCATGTTGGCTACAGGCCCTCAACTGGCTTTCCTCTAACCAACAAACGGCCATCACTGGCATCGAGAAGGAACCAGCTTTCATTAGACAACACTACAGGCCTCCACCCTATCCTTCAATGAGTTATTACTTGACACCACAGAAGTCGCAAATGCCGGAGTTTGATTTCAGTCACTTTCATTCCCGTGAATTCCAGGGAGGGGAGCGATGATCTCTGTCGCCACGTTCAATCACATCCCAGATGTGACCGTTGAAATCTGGAGCGTTGGGGGGCCAACACTTCAGCTGGAACTCGCCATTGTGTTCCACGAATATCTTCATCATACTCCTGTCATTGTGACATGGCGCATTGTCTTGTTGAAAAATGCCATTTCCATCGGTGGACATGATAGTTATGAAGGAATTTATGTGGTCTGCAACCAGTGTACGATATTCCTGGTCACCGTGGTGCCTTCCAGGAGCTCCACTAGACCCATGGATGCCTACGTGAATGTTGCCTAAGCATAATGATGCCGTCGCCAGCTTGTCTGCGTCCCGCAGAGCAGGTGTCAAGAAGCTGTTCCCCTGGAAGACGACGGATTCGCACACTCTCTTCGGCATGATGAAGAAGGTATCGGGATTCATCAGACCATGCAACACCCTACCACTGAACCAACGTTCAGTGCCGATGGTCACGTGCCCATTTCAGTCGTAGTTGCAGATGTCACGATGTTAACATTGGCACATGCATGGGTCATCAGCTTCGGAGGCCCATCGTTAGGAGTGTTCGGTGCACTGTGTGTTCAGACACACTTGTACCCCGCCCAGCATTAAGGTCTGGTGTTTGTTCCGCAGCAGTTCACCACCTGTCCTGTTTTACAAGTCTGCCCAGCCTACGACATCCGGCATCTGCAATGAGGGGTGCCCGCCGATCCCCACGACGTTTGGATGTGGTTTCACTTAGCTCCGCCGCGTGTTGAAGACACTCATCACAGTAATCCCCGAACACCCCATAAGTAGTGCAGTTTCTGAAATGGTTGTGCCGAGCCTCCGGGCCATCAGAATCTGCCCTTTGTCAAACTCTGATGGATCGCACGCCTTCCTTTTTCTGCACACGGACAACACTCTCACTGATACTACATGCACCATGCGTGTGTCTGACTAGCAGTCATTCCTCGCTAGTATACGTTGCTATCGCCTGGATGGGTTTATATCGACAGTAGGTCGGTGCTCATGATTTTCTGGCTGATCTGTGTACATACTGCTTCACAGCGATGATTTTCATCAGGTATGAAGGTTCTCATTTTCTTATGGTACCAGTTATTCATCATTATTTGCAGTTTTTTCTAGATCTCCAGCGAGATATAATTAGCAACGCCAGTGCTTTGGCGTCATATTAATAATTTCTTTCATTATAACTGGTTGGAAGGCTGGGATCTGAGTTTCGCAAGTTTATCTTGTCAGGGTACGATACATGATGCATTTCAGATATCGATGTTTACTATTAGGTACCTTATAAATTTTTAACTAAAGTAGATGTTACTGTGTAGAAGTGTGCCTCTCAATTATTCGCAGAAACGTCTTTAAGATTTTCATGTCAATAATAAATTCAGAAATGGCTTGTCTAAAAGTGAAATAATCTAGTCGAAATTATACACGTATTTTCTAAATTTTTAATAACTCATGATCTAGGAAGTCACAAATCGAACGCATAACAAATGAAGTTGCTACTTTAAAGAACAACGTTCATATCATACGCATTTGAATATTTTTTATTTATCATTTTCTAATACAAAATTTTGAGCCATGTCGTTGCAATGAAATAAATGAAAGAGTCTTGCATACAGAATTCACGAAGTTTTGACTGTTTTTATATTTACTTCTTTCTGCTAAAGTATTTGCATCTCTTTCTTTGAAGTGAAGTACATGAGAGACTCCAGCATGCAGACTTCACAATCTTCCTGATGCACACTTAGATACTAGCTGGGAGTATTGGGTCATGTCAAAGTAAATGAATTATCGGGAGTTATATTTAATTTGGTTGAAAACATACCAATGCGAATGAATTTTTTTGAGTGGAGGCTAATGAAAACAAACTAAGTTTTGTATTCAAAATAGTAAGTTCTCTACAACTACAAAAATTGCTGTTGTTTCTATTTTTTCTAATACACTCTCTCGCAGCTGGGTGGGATAACTGCACATGCTTACGGGGAAGTCTTGGAGGTTGCGTCTGAAAAAATCGCTGCCTCCTGGAAGGTCTTGCTACAGTGCGCCCCGGTCACGCTCTGATTCTAGCGTTCCCGAATGATTCGTTCAGGTCTGGAACAGTATTCAAGTGGAAACCGGGTTAGCATCCTGTGATGATACCTAAACTAATCGTCTCAATACGTCGGATTTATGGAAAGCTAAAATTCTTCTTTGTTTTATCATTTAAGACCAGTTTTCAGAACAATGTTTCAGCAATACCATCATATTTAGTTGCGTTTTTCCTTTTTAACACTACGCTCTTGCCAACGAAGTTTATTTTAAATGTACCTGAAACTGCCATCAAGAAGCCGAGCACATATTTCCTGACTGAAATAGTAGAAAATCGATAACCGTTTCGAAAAGTTAACCGTAGGATCAGTGTGGTAAAAATATTTTTTTAGTTGATAATTCACATGTCCATCCGCGGGCAAATGTTATTCTTTTTTAAATTAATATCTTTGGTTAATTTCATGTCTGAAAATATGGAAAAGTTTTAGCAAAAATAAAGGAACGTTGTTCCTATAGCTTATCAGGAAATATAACTACAAAACGTGTTTACAGCATTATAGAATAACTTATCATGAACACCAAATGTGGTTGGAAGAGTCTTGTAGCTTTTTCTCTTCGCATAACTCGAAAATATAAATCTACATGGTGGGAAATGAAACCTACAAGCACACCAAAAAGTCGCTACGAATTGATTTGTTCATATTTCTGAAACAAGCTGTCAGCAACAGTGGAAAATAACATCACTCCAGAATTTATTGTTTCTCTGATGGCTTATGATGGAAATTCCAATATCGGAAACATATCCTAATAGTCATTGTGGAAACCTCCTATTCGCTTTTATTTGCCTTTTTGGCGTAACTTATCGCTCTTGCAGATCATTGCCGGGATTTGGTATAATCCTTTCTCATCTCTGCTAACTTCTTCGATTCAGTAACGGGATAAATAAAGTAAGGAGACAGCTCAAAATAATTAATTATTTAATAAATAAGTTTTATATTAGCACAACGGGTAACGCAAGGGAGGGCTCCGGTAACCGAGGAAGTTAGCCATCTAAACCACACACTCTGACGCGATATGAGTACATATGTTTTATGTCACTAAAATTTTGTACTGCCTGGGTTACGTTTATTACAATGTTTACATTCAATGCAAGGATAGTTAAAATGGAGGAAACTGTGGTCCAAATCATCACACGTAACGCGGGAGGTTTTTCTCTTTAGCAAAATTATTTATTATAACATTCGGTGCACATGAAGCTAAGGAAATGTATGCGTTAACAATATCCTTTCGCTGATGGCGCCTACTTCCTAATCCACTGGTCTTTTTGATACGATATGAACGTGGATATTGGTGGGATCTATGTTGCTACACTATCAGAAATGGATTTCGGAGTGCATTTCAAGCACGAATGCCTAGTCACCCGTTAAGCTACGACAATGGCCACGCAACGCTACTGTGAATGAAATTTATTGGGGCGGGAACCAAAATTCTGTTCGCGTAAACACACAGTAATTTGTACGAGAAAAGGAGCAAGAAGGCATAAACATTAACAGTGACATGAACACATTATACAGTAATACATACGATTGACTGCTTCACATGCACACATGTTAATTCCAAGTCTGAATTTCTACAAGAGCGTGTAACATCTTGCAGCTTTATGCTGCCATCGCCAGTTTGGTAGGTGACCGTCATTTTTGTCAACATTTCTAACCGTTCTAATGACACGCTCCTAGCTATAGCAAAATCGTTACTCACAAAAGCCTCAACTGAAATTCCTCAAGCACGATACACGTGTTCCATGCTTTACTCACCCTCAGTGATCGCTCTTGGGCTATATTAAATATTAAATACAAAATATTACACGATTTAAGTACGCTTACTAACATTATTACGATGCCGCTGGGGCTGCCCATGACGATAGATTGGAGGTAATGACCTACTGTAGAAAAGTCCATTAAATAGTAAATTATTTCACACGCTGATATTTCTTCAATATTTTACTCGTTTTTCCTATATAGCTGCACATGAGTTCTGTGGATTATCTAAGTTTTTCAAGTTGCAACCACATAGCTACTTCAAACACTACGTGAAGCCCAATTTACTAACAAAAATCTGAAATATTTATCAAAAGCGCAAACGTTAATTGTAGTACGAAGGTAAATTGAATTTAGAGTTCATCTAAGATCAGCTGTGCTTAAGGCACCAAAAGAATGACTTCCTCTGACGGATGGTGGGAAATTCCATGCTCGCATCTGAAACCAAAAATCCTAATTGCTAAGATTAATTTCGAAAATTACTACAAATGGTTGTCATAACGAAAATTTATCTATTAGTAGCCTATAAGAGAATGGCACACATAAACGACATAATACCTCAATCCTATTGTCTTCGAATCTTCGTGTGGTGGAGACCATCCTAGCTCCTTCCTCACCCTCTACAGCCAGGGATAGGAGAAATCAAAATATGGCGACCACCCTGAACGACCGCTTTGCTTTCCCCGAAGGGGAGGGGAGCCACTACCATCCCCTTAAGCCTAGACAGGAATCGTGTATATTTGACTGAAGTCAGACAAGCATTATGGTCGGCACCAGAAACTCAACGGCTAATCGATCATTGATAGTCTGCTACTCAGCGGAAGGACTTTCCCTAATGACAACTTCACATTTAATAATACATAGCAGCGTAGTGGGAACAGGACAAGATGTGCAAAATGTGGTTTATAGTAAACCACGACGGTGACGTCCCTTTCTTAATCAGAGGTTTACAGTATAATATGAAATAAAGTAGGGTGGCAATTTACGTCACTGAGATAACAAAGTTATTATGGTCTCGTGATAAGGTAATTAGACGGAACAACTGGTCTCGCCTCAGTAGTGCACAAGAGAAGGTGAAGGTTAACTAAATTCGACTATCTAATTATAAACAACTGTAGATATATTTTGGTGCGATTATTTTGTATGTCGGTACCATCTAAATGAGTGATGATAGCTTTTGTTTTATGACCTGACATTAACTGGAAAAATCACCGCCGACACCATGTGCCGTTTTGAAATCAAAACTGACGCTCAGTCAATTGCTGAAAATGGCATAGAGACTGAATGCTACCACTGCCATTAACTTGAATCCAAATTAGTACAGAAGAACGAAAACAGAATCGCCTTGCGCAACAACACATAAACGCAGTACCAAACCAAAATGCAGGTCCATGAGAGTGGAATAACGGTTGTATTCGAGTATCGAAATCACGAGGGTTTCAATGATGGGACACAAACTTCCGATCCGCCCGCAGGTCGGATATTTATTTACTGCAGAGGACTAACCTCCATTCTTATGTGAGGTATTTTCCGCTACGACTGAAGTCTTGAATGCAGAAAGCGGACTGTGTCGCACAAATACACTAGCTGATCAAATGGCTCTGAGCACTATGCGACTTAACTTCTGAGGTCATCAGTCGCCTAGAACTTAGAACTAATTAAACCTAACTAACCTAAGGACATCACACACATCCATGCCCGAGGCAGGATTCGGACCTGCGACCGTAGCGGTCACGCGGTTCCAGACTGAAGCGCCTAGAACCGCACGGCTACACCGGCCGGCACACTAGCTGATCAAAAGTATCTAACAATAAGAGGATATTAATAAGGGGTGTATCCACCCTTCGCTTTTTGACTTTTGGTGACATTTTTAGTGATATTTCTGAATTTCTTTGAAGGAATAGCGGCCCATTCTGACTCAAGAGCCCAAAACCTAGGAGGCAGTATTGTTGGACGCTTTGGTCTGGAGCGAAATTGACGTTTTAACTCCCCAGTAGAGTTCCATTGTGTTCAAGTCAGAACTTTTGGTAGGTAAATCCAGTTCAGGAATGTCATTGTCGTCAAACCATTGCCTTACAGATGCTGATTTATGACTACTTGACTGTTGTCATTATACATAATAAGACGTAACATTCGCCGAACCCAAACACGCCCATCCGATTACCACAGGGCTTAGAGCAATTTATCACTTCAAATCACTTATTATGAGTCATCCACTGTCCAGTGAGGTCTCTATTTACACCACCTCTAGCGTCTCTTAGCGCTGAGTACAGAAGCATGTGGCTTATGGAGAGCTGCTCTGCCACTGTACCCCATTATTTTTAATTCGCTATGCACAGTCATTGTGCTAGCTCGACTACTGATAGCACTTCGGAACTCAGCAGTGATTCCTACCGCAGATTTCATGGGATGTGTTACTCAAGTGACATCCAATTACTAGTCCACATTCGAAATCAATGAACTCTCCTAACCAAAATGGTTGAAATGGCTCTGAGCACTGTGGGACTTAACATCTGTGGTCATCAGTCCCCTAGAACTTAGAACTACTTAAACCTAACTAACCTAAGGACATCACACACATCCATGACCGAGGCAGGATTCGAACCTGCGACCGTAGCGGTCACGCGGTTCCTGACTGAAGCGCCTAGAAACGCACGGCCACACCGGCCAGCGCTCTCCTAACCGTCTCACTCTTGTTACTGCTTCTCTACTGACAACGCAATACTCCCCGTCTCCTTTTACACTGGCGGGTTCGCCTCTCGTAACATCTTTAGGTCGATTCCTCATTATACTTTTAGGAACGTCCGGATACTTTTCACCGGACAGTGTATTTTCTGCAGAGCACTAATCTCCTTCCCCATGAGACGTGTTTGCCTCTAGCTCTGGAGTCGTGGCTGCCGAAAGCGGAAGTACTAGTATGTGTATCATATCTCCTAGTCCGTGTCCGTATCGTTGGAGTTCCGGTGTATTAGAATAACTCTAATGTTTTAGAAAACCTTGGATATGATAACTTTTATCTTGTGTGTTAAAATCATGAGGAGAAGGAGACAAGCGATCTAAATGTTTTCGAAAAGTATTTTAAATAACTTTATAAAAAATTATTCTTCAACATCGCAAGTAAAACAGGTTAAATGATGACTATTTTCGGCAGATCCGAAGGAATTTCTATGCTACGCGTAATAAACATATTTTTTTACGTTTTGCGGACGTTGCTAACTCTGTGTGGTATTATGTTTTCCTCTCTTTTCCACTTTTCAAATCATTTTGTTACAGGAACACAATACATATCTCTGCTGGTTCACTTGTTTTGTTTTATACTATAAGGTATAGGTCTGCACAACTTTTATTGCGTTACACCGAGTATTTATTATTAACATGTTTATTTTTGAGTGTTCAGTATTTCAGTACCATGTAATTTTTGTAATGACTGTACTAAATGGAATCTCTGTACGAAAGGGAGAGAGTGAGTGATACATCGACAGTCGGAGACTCCAACAGAGTGTGTGCGAGAGAGTGCGCGTTAACATATAGGAGCAGTTCCGTGTCTTGTCGAAATGTGAATATGCTAAATACTGAAGAAAGAATAGGTAGTATCTATACCAAATGGTTTATTTATTTATTTAATTTGTGACGAGTTTCACTCTTACACGAGCATCATCAGGCATCTAGGGGAAAAAACAAAATTCATCTGAACACATTTATGAGCCAGGAATCAGCTACGAAGCTACAATGTTAGTTAAATAAAGCAATTGGGAAACCACGACCTGAGTTGTGAATAGAGCGTAACCAAAGACAAACTCACAGGGTAAAAACACTGGAGGACCACTGGCAAGTTTACAGAAAGTCCAGCAATCATCAAAAACGGCACGTCATCAAATCTCGAGATCGGATGAGTGTAAAATAAAGTGTACTGATTGTGACGCATACTATATCGGCCAAACGGGGAAGTCCTTTACAGCCCGTTTCAATCAGCGCCTTTTAACAAAGAAAGGGTAATTTAAAAAATATTCTCCCTATGCGCAACAACTGAAATCTTCTCGCTATTGCCAACCATCCACAAATGATCTCAATATTCTGCATGTTGTACCAAAAGACAAGAACATGAACATTCTCCAAGAATTTGAAATTTCGAAAGAGTCTATTTTAAGAGCCCAAGCCTCCTCAACGAACAACTCACTTTCTACAACCGGGGTACTTCCAGGCTATGATGTTACTTTTTACGTGAATGTCTATGCACAAGTGGCTTTGGTTTATACATTGATATGGTTTAGTTGTGCTACCTTGTTTTATCTTATATAATGAATGTAAGTTTATCGTTACTCTGTGAACACATTCTCCGTTTTCCCATGTGGCGGCGCCACCTACTATGGTGTCGGTAACTTCGATTCATAGCTCTGTAGTAGGAGCCGTAAACGTGTCTCATAAGGACGCTTTATGCTCCTCACCTTTGTTGTAAACATGTCCTACGTTGTGTTGAGAGCGAGTAGGCGTAAAGACATGTAACGTGTGACACTTGTACGGTTTTATTCCTCGTATTACTCACATACTCTGTGAGCCAAGGTCTCTTAGCCCTCGATATTAGTTCCTTATCTCCATCCTTATTTACGTGGTTTCTTATGTTTGTTCCGCTTACCGCTCTTCAAAAATGGTTCAAATGGCTCTGAGCACTATGGGACTCAACTTCTGAGGTCATTAGTCCCCTAGAACTTAGAACTAGTTAAACCTAACTAACCTAAGGACATCACAAACATCCATGCCCGAGGCAGGATTCGAACCTGCGACCGTAGCGGTCTTGCGGTTCCAGACTGCAGCGCCTTTAACCGCACGGCCGCTTCGGCCGGCTACCGCTCTTCACCTTGAAACATTTCTTATTTATTTCCGTATGTTTATGTGCCCGGTATATTTTATTGGACGAAGGGCCATTTTGGTGGTTGCGGGACTTTTTGTAATCTTGCCAGTCGTCTTCGAGTGTTTTTACTTGGTGAGTTTATCTTTGGTTACGCTCTTTTCACAACTCAAGTCGTGGTTTCCCAGTTGCTTTATTTAATTGGCAATGTAGTTTCATAGCTGATTCCTGGCTCATAAATTTGTTCTGAGGAGCCGGCTGGTGTGGCCGAGCGGTTCTAGGCGCTTCAGTCTGGAACCGCGCGACCGCTACGGTCGCAGGTTCGAATCATGCCTCGGGCATGGATGTGTGTGATGTCCTTAGGTTAGTTAGGTTTAAGTAGTTCCAAGTTCTAGCGGACTGATGACCTCAGAAGTTAAGTCCCATTATGCTCAGAGCTATTTGAACCATTTTGTTCTGAGTAAACGTGTTTTTTCTCCTAGATGTCTGATGATGCACTTGTGAGAGTGAAACGCGTCACAAATTAAATAAATAAAAACCCATTTTGTATCAGAGACTGCCTGTTCTGTCTTGAACATCTCAAGAGGTTGCTATACCATTAGCCAAAAAGTGGAACGGTGTGATTTATGCTAGATACTGTCGAACATTTACATTTAGAATACTGAATGGCCTTAATATTGGCATCAGCATTACGCAAAAAAAGCATCAGCGTGATTCAAGCAGCGTGAACCTCGTCAAATGCAAAAAACTACACTGCCTGACAAAACAAGTGAAGCCTCCAGAAGACATGGCCGGATATTAATGTAACTTCGTGCACGTACACATCATCGGTGGAAATGTAAATATCAGAGTGGTGATACTCTGAGTGGTACAACGGCCACCAGAATGCATTATTCTTGTTCGTGTTTTGTGTTATTGTCAGGCGTGTTATGGTGTGTAAGGGGCGTGAACAGCGTCAGATGTTGAGTTATCACTGTGAAGGACACAGAGATGCCACTTCCTCGTGTGAGGCAGTGTTATCAGCAAGTGAGTTGTAGAATTTTGGAACACGTATTATGTTCGAGTATAATGACTTTTCTGGAGACTGGATATCTACTCTGTAGGAATCAGCATGGGTTTCGAAAAAGAATCGTGTAAAACCCAGCTCACGCTATTCGTTCACGAGACTCAGAGAGCCATAGACACGGGTTCCCAGGTAGCTGCCGTGTTTCTTGACTTCCGCAAGGCATTTGATACAGTTCCCCACAGTCGTTTAATGAACAAAGTAAGAGCATATGGACAATCAGACAAATTGTGTGATTGGATTGAAGAGTTCCTAGATAAAAGAACGCAGCATGTCATTCTCAATGGAGTGAAGTCTTCCGAAGTAAGAGTGATTTCAGGTGTGCCGCAGGGGAGTGTCGTAGGACCGTTGCTATTCACAATATGCATAAATGACCTTGTGGATAACACCGGAAGTTCACTGAGGCTTTTTGCGGATGATGCTGTGGTATACCGAGAGGTTGTAACAATAGAAAATTGTACTGAAATGCAGGAGGATCTGCAACGAATTGACGCGTGGTGCAGGGAATGGCAATTGAATCTCAATGTAGACAAGTGTAATGTGCTGCGAATACACAGAAAGAAAGATCCTTCATCATTTAGCTACAATACAGCAGGTCAGCAACTGGAAGCAGTTAATTCCATAAATTATCTGGGAGTACGCATTAGGAGTGATTTAAAATGGAATGATCACATAAAGTTGATCGTCGGTAAAGCAGATGCCAGACTGAGATTCATTGGAAGAATCCTAAGGAAATGCAATCCGAAAACAAAGGAAGTAGGTTACAGTACACTTGTTCGCCCACTGCTTGAATACTGCTCAGCAGTGTGGGATCCGTACCAGATAGGGTTGATAGAAGAGATAGAGAAGATCCAACGGAGAGCAGCGCGCTTCGTTACAGGATCATTTAATAATCGCGAAAGCGGTACGGAGATGATAGATAAACTCCAGTGGAAGACTCTGCAGGAGAGACGCTCAGTAGCTCGGTACGGGCTTTTGTTGAAGTTTCGAGAACTTACCTTCAAGGAGGAGTCAAGCAGTATATTGCTACCTCCTACGTATATTTCGCGAAGAGACCATGAGGATAAAATCAGAGAGATTAGAGCCCACACAGAGGCATACCGACAATCTTCCTTTCCACGAACAATACGAGACGGGAATAGAAGGGAGAACCGATAGAGGTACACAAAGTAGCCTCCGCCAAACACCGTCAGGTGGCATGCGGAGTATGGATGTAGATGTAGAGTAGATGACAAAGTTTGAAAGGGAGCCCACTGTGGGTCTCCATACAGTCGGCTGGGCGAATCGTGCAATATCCAAGTTTTTGGGGCATTCAAATATGACGGTGGCCCGATATTGGCCGGTGTGGGAGAGTGAGGGCAGGCATACCCAACGTCAGGTTCCCGATCGACCACGTCCGACCACCACAAGGAAGGATCGCCGTATTGTGCACCAAGGATATGTTAACCCCTTCACATTGCGCTTGCTGTCCGAGGACAAATAATGGACGCCCTGTAAGATTGTGTTTCATCCTGCATCATTGGTCGGTGACAAGCAGCAGCCGGACTAAGAAATTGACCTCTCATAGATAGGCTACCGTTAACACCACAACACAAAAAGTCCTGTTTGGAGTGACGCCGGGAGCGGGAATCATATACTGCTGATGAATGTTCAGAACAGAAACAACTAATACAATGCGTCTCAATACTTTTAAGATAACTTCTATTTCACTGCATCAATTACAGCCACAACTGTAAGATGATCTGAGAAAGAACACGAAGGAAGAATGGGAACTGTTTTGGACTGGGTACGTCACAAAAGTCAGTGAAACAGTGCAGAGTGTTTGAAAGTGGCTGTAGCACAGAAGCTGTTTCAAACAATGGTTCAATGGCTCTGAGCATTATGGGACTCAACATCTGAGGTCATCAGTCCCCTAGAACTTAGAACTACTTAAAGCCAACTAACCTAAGGACATCACACACATCTATGCCCGAGGCAGAATTCGAACCTGCGACTGTCGCGGTCGCGCGGTACCAGACTGAAGTAGAAGCTATATCCCACAAAGTCTAGGGTTCCTATATTTTCCTTGTATTCAGTAACAGTTATGTTGTGGTCGAATACAATACGCTATAGTGTTAAGATGTGAAACGATATTTTGAAGAACAAAACAGTCTTGTTGTGATACCTAAGAAATTACATGCCACACTTTAAATTCATTAAAGGTACACATTTTTCGTTTTTGAAATTTCATTTGGTTGTAAAATGTGTACGTGAAAATAAACACATGCTTCTAGAAACAATGAAGTTACTTTATATTTAAGTCGTATTATGCTGGACTATAATGAGGATGGGTGAAAACCCGAAACGTGTCTTTGCATAAATAAAGCTGTATAAAAAATGGCTGTAAATTTCTTCAAGTGATTGTATGAAGCTTAAATCACGTTTCATACAGATTTTACACGGTACGTTACTTAAATCACAGAGTCACACACATGGAGAACATATCCTGAATAATATTTCTAGTAACATGTTGCCTCCTACAATTACAATGCATTCCTTCAATGATAGACGACATGGACGTCATGTTGAAGAAGATAAAATTTTACGCTACGTCCACCTTCTGTCGTCGTTGGCGACGTGATGTTACCTGTAATACAGATCCAACCATGTATCGTCTTATCATGCCTCGCATATATCCAATACGGAGCAGATCTGGTGAGAGTGAAATCGGGAGGAGAGTACGGTAGGAAAAGAGAGAGGTACTTACACAATGTTGTGCTGGAAGGATACAGATCACTGACTTTTAATTAAAATTACCACAGTGGCATGAATGATGTTCTGGATTAATCCGACACAGTTCGGATTTTTTTCCGTACTTCAGAGGTAGGAGAAGGTAAGTGAAAAGGTACTGGTGGAAGCGAAGCAGTGAGGGAAGTTTGTGAGTCGTGCTCGGTCAGCTCAGTGGGTAGAGCACTTGCCCCGAAAAGGTACAGTTTCCACGCTTAAGACCAGGTCCGGCACACAGTTGTAGTCCGCAGAGAATTTTCATTTGGATCAAATGGCTCGAAGCACTATGGGACTTAACATCTGAGGTCATCAGTCCCCTAGACTAAGAACTACTTAAACCTAACTAACCTAAGGACATCACACACATCCATGCCCGAGGCAGGATTCGATCCTGCGACCGTAGCAGCAGCGCGGTTTCGGACTGAAGCGCCTAGAACCGCTCGGCCACAGCGGCCGGCTTTCGTTTGGAGATATATGGATCTATCTTTCGGGAAACAAAATATAGCGTGCATGCTCACTTCATGAACCAACTCAGAACTTTTATCTCTGGGGGAAAGTTTGCGCAAGAGGTCTGCACGGAAACACTGACGACTCCCGAAGACATGAGCTTCCTCATAACACGGGCCAGTCCTGAGATAATTCCAGATGAAATTCAGTACTGTCTGTTCGGAATCACTTTATAGTATGCATCGATGCTAAGGTCAACATTTAGATCATTTAACATGACAGCCACAATAATAAACACAGGGACCGCAGTTGGAGTTATGTGTTCACTTATGTATGGTACAGTAATGGAGACGTTTGTGGGGCCTGCTCTCCTGACAGCCTGACAGCGGTTGGGGCACAGTTATTTTATTACTGTTTGATCAAGTTCTACACATGTCAAGTCGTCGAAATCCTCTTAGGAAGCTCTTCCCAATGTCTCAGAAAAATGTAAACATTTCCATTACAATATTAGTCTGTGTTATAATTCGGAAGCAGTAAGCTCTTTCGTACATCAGAAAATTCACCGTTGTCCGCTATAACTTAGCGAAAACCATACCTCGAAATATTTTCTCGTTCTGGATGTATTTGGGTGGCCAATCTTAAATACAAACACGCAAAGTTGTACATTTCAAGGGACACAGCTGTGTTATTCTTTGGCTAAGGGATTAATGAGTCGTATCTAGAATTAGTCGACATGCAAATATGTGTAGAAGAAACCTTGTACAGAAATATGTAGTAGAACGATAACATAGGCTCAGTTGTAGATAAAGTAGACGTCAGGCTTCGTTTCACTCGTGGCGGTACTGGGAAACTGCGGCCTGTCCACAACATATGTTGCGTAAAAAACGCTTGCTTGGACCGTACTTGAATAATGCTCCAGTGTTTGGCACCTGCAAAGGTCAGCCAAATAGATGACATCGAGTATATACAAATTAGGGTGGTCTGGATGGTCACAGGAAAAGTAAGAGAGAATAAAAGATACATCGAAAACTCTTAACAGGCAGACGCTTACAGAAAGCCGCCGTTTATCTCACGAGAACCTTAAACTGCACGAAACAACTTGAAAGGTACAACTACGATTGTTCCGGCAGAGACAGGATAAAATTAGGAAAATAACAGTTCGTAAAGAGGCGTACAAGCATACATTCTTCCCACACTCCAATTGTGGTTGGAACCAAAAGAAAATTTAACATTTTGTACGTTCTGCTGCAGACTTCATAGTGGTTTACGAAGTTTACATAAACGTTTAGATGTTGAGAAACACTGGGAACTTAACCACTACATGTGGGCCATTTTCCAATTATCCTACAATTTATACATTCCTCGCCGTTTTTGGTTTAGACATCTGGACTATTCTCAATTTCCTGGCAAAACTTAGATTGATCAATATGCATCGTCGTAGGAAGTAGTATTATTGATGCGACCGTTGTGCCATCAGATATGATATTATCTTAGTAGAGTTTGGAAATATGATCTAACAGTTGAACCGTTTTCCTACCTGGAATGGTCTGAACCTAGAAGGGATTGATACTGTGAAAAAAAAAGTTATTTGCATTGCACCGTTAGTTTTTGTAAAATGACCACATGCATACTTTGTACTTCAATGTCGGTCTACCACTGTCCTAAGATGATGTCGTCGTCTTGTAACGTAAACTATGAAGCCCTATATACTATCCTTGGCGGCGATGAGGATAACATGCATTGTAACTGAACAAAATTATGCATTTAATAATATTTAGCAGTTTTTCATTTTAAAACTTTAGTATACAATCAAATGGCCCATGGTGTGCCCGCCAGAAGATACGAGTCACTTCTATGCACAGAGAGGGCGCCACACGCCAAGGCCATAGACGACCCACACCACACGGACTTTGTTATATTTCTGCCTTAAAAACTAAACTCCGCTCGAACAGGCCATTAAGGCCTAACGGTACCGACCGGCAGCCGTATCATCCTCAGACCACAGGCGTCAGTGAATGAGGATGTGGAGTGGCATTTGGTCAGCACACCACTCTCCCGGCTGAATGTCATTTAACGAGACCGGAGCCAATATTTCTCAATCAACTAGCTCCTCAGTTTGCCTCACAAGGGCTAAGTGCACTTGCCAACAGCGCTCGGCAGACCACTGCGGCAAGGTCGATATATTTCTGCCATTTCGGCACACAAATAGTTCCATCCGCCAAAGGAGCATGTAAGAGGACGCACGTCTCCATTCAAACGGAGTGTATTGTCACTTAGCTAAACAGCGTCAAAATCATACCATGACTTATCTAGAGACGCCGCCCAGAACAGTCGAACTGGACATTTTGCTAGTTACGTTAGAAATAGTTCATTAGATTCAGGACTAGACCAGTGTTGAAAGACTGATCATTGCAGCTGAATATTTAATTACATTTCCACATGTCATCTTCACACTCAAGTATGGTACTGTGTAATTTACATTAATTAATTACTGTAAATTTTTATTAATATGTGTTGTCATAATTACTGTCGTAGTTTGCCTAAATGTGTTTGGTCCTGTGACTAGCTGTATAGTTGCTGTTTGGAAGCAAGCCACCTCAATAAAAACAACTAATTTTGGTGGTATGTGCGGTTCTGTTTCTATCACATTTACGTTGGACACCAACAGTATTAAGTGAATACATAAAATTTTATTATCTTTGTTAAAGGTAAATGTAATTAAACAATTTTGGAAATTGGAATTTGTGGGTTTTCATAGAAAAAATTTTTCATTATATCAGAAAAGCTATTCAAAAATAGGTAGGCTTTCCATGTTGCCTGAGTAACTAACTTTATCGCTAATAATTACGACGCATTATGGAGACTTAGTTCCATTTTCACGTGACAATTTTTACGAGGCAGCGTTACGTCACTTAGGTTTCTCGTGAGATATGCTGATTATCTAAAACTACAATTTGTGCTCAGAAATTTGACTGGAGTAGAAAGTGTTGTGTTGGTTTGGTGAAAGGCTAATATACCGTACTCGTACAGCCGTAGGTTTCAAGAATTTCCAGCTATAACTAGGAAAAAACGAATGAAACCATGATCGTAACTTTATTTATTTATTTAATAGTTCGGCATTTGCAAAGGCAGTCATCACATAATGTATGAACTACAGTATCTTACAGGTCTATACTGTACTATATTCTTCCTTAATATGTACTTATGATACTATACAACTCGTGATGACTGGGTGTTGTGTGATGTCCTTAGGTTAGTTAGGTTAAAGTAGTTCTGAGTTCTAGGCGACTGATGACCATAGATGTTAAGTCCCATAGTGCTCAGAGCCATTTTTTGATACTATACAATATTAAAAATATTCCTGAGTGACTCTACAGCTAAGTCAGAAAGTGTGTGTTTGTCCTTCAGTTCACCCTGTGTGCTAACGAGCATTTCGCTCTCATTTCAATATATGGTCGAAAGTGTCAGCCTTCAGGAATTGTGAAACTAACCCTGTCTTCCAGGACCGGATGCCACAAAGGTCGCAGATTCACCACGAGATGGGGAAACTCATAGGCGTCTATTGTCTGTTAAGGCCTAAGGGCTGTAGTGTGCGAGTGAGACAGACGAGAACCTACGTCATAGGGAAACCGAGAGATACGTCACAATGTTAAATATGGCGGACTTAAAATTGGCCATAAAGGGAAACATTTATGGAAACTATTTAATTGTGTAGTAATGCAGAGAATGAAGCCACAGTAATTTTAATCTACCATCCTTCATAAATTTTCATGGTGATCCCAATAAAACTTGAATATTGATCATATCTATAATAGTTTAGGATTTACTGTTAAAGTGAAATTCACAAGTTTTGTAACAAAGACTTGAATGCTAAAATCTGAACGCTTTAGTCGATCTTAACGATCGACATTTCATATAGAAGCGCATCATTAAAATGACAAATGTTGTAAATATCAACTCTGTAACTTAATTTGTTTAAAAGGTATAGTAAATTTAACTTGCCAGTATTTTCAGTTAAGTATCAGATCATCATTTTCTCCACACAAAACACACTGAACGATGACAGCATGACTCCTTTATGAATCATTAGGTAATAGACTATTTGTTGTAAAATTTAGTGCATGATAGTTACTTTTGTTCTTTATTTATTTATCAGACAGCACAATGGCGCAAGGCTACTGGCTGCGGCATTCAAAGCTAAGAAGGAAATTGTATTCGTTTCATGTAAAAGAATTTAACGTTTACTATGTAATGGATATTATTGTTACTTTATTTAGAACGTGAAAGTGGTCAAGCTTTGATTATTTAAATATGTTAAAATTTAAAATAATGTAGAATAAGCTGTAGCCAATCAGATGGACGGCCTCAGGAAAGGGAACTGCTGTAGTCAGTTGAGCGAAGATGTTCTGCTCGTTGGAAAACGCGTCCGGGGACTGTGCTGGTGCACACGCGAAGGCGGACAGTTCGGCTGGAGACACCAAAGTGGACAGTTCGGGCTGAGACGCAAAAGCGGACAGTCAGTCTTTAGGTAGCTAGGAAGTGAAACGATTTAGAAAATTTCGCGTTGTCTGGTATCGCGGGACTTAGTCTCTGGGCGGTGAGCAGCAGTGCAGCTGGTGTGAACTTTTCGCGTAGTTAACGAGGTATTTCGTGATGATATTGTCAATGATCGAACTGTGTCAGATGGATATGCGCTCGAGTGTAACAGTAAATCTAAATACGACCACTTTCGCTATTAGTTTGCTTTCTGGATAAACATTATTCTAACCAAATCGCAACTGTGTGGCCTACATCATTTATGGGTCGTTAGTTTAGTTCCCCATATTATTATTACTGTTATTATGTGTTATGTTAACTTTGTATTTTGCGAACTTGCCAACAGCCAGACAATTTAACCAAAGGGTCACAAGTGTCTAATTTAGCGCGTGTAATGCGACATGTGCGGTTCAACTACAGGACGAGTTTGAGCCAAGACATTTCGACGAAGAGGAACCGCATGTGAGCCCGAAGATCTTTGGGATGTTAGCTCGCAACCCTCACAGCCATGCACTTCACGCACAAATAAATGGCGCATTGACTGGATTTCCCCGCACTTACAGTCATGACTGTCTGATGGGCTCCAATTATTCATTAGTTGTTTACATGTACTAACACTCTTTCTGACACAGTTCAGTGCTGTCCACAATTTCCTCAGGAGATTGAAACCATCGATCCTCTTGTTGGGGTCGTACACCAAATGGTTCTTAAGTCCAAGCTCAGCCCATCGTTCTTTCCAAACTGTCTTTGAGTCGAAGCGTTGCAGTTCTTGGCTGATTTACAATAAAGATGTCAGATTTAAGTCTGTATGTGCTACGTCTTGATGTTTGGGGATTTCTGGGCTGTTTAGGGTTTCTCTGTATGCTCTTGTGGCTAACTGTGACCATCTAATCTCAGTGAGCTCTATGTTTGGTGCCGGCCGAAGTGGCCGTGCGGTTAAAGGCGCTGCAGTCTGGAACCGCAAGACCGCTACGGTCGCAGGTTCGAAACCTGCCTCGGGCATGGATGTTTGTGATGTCGTTAGGTTAGTTAGGTTTAACTAGTTCAAGTTCTAGTGGACTAATGACCTCAGCAGTTTAGTCCCTTAGTGCTCAGAGCCATTTGAACCATCTATGTTTGGTAGGCCGGGGAGCCATATACATTGGGTGGCCCTGAGTGTTCCAGAGATTATCCGCATTGTCTCCTCCAGTTGGACGTCCGTTTTAGCTAAGAATTCACTTCTCGTCCAAACTAGCAAACAGTATTCAGCCACGCTGTAGACAAGGACTAGTGATGAAATATTTAATGTGCTCGATCCACAACGCCAGATCGTTCCAGCCAGCTTCGACAGGATAGCATTACGCGATTTTAATTTCTGGTTTGTATGTTCTAGATGTGATTTATACATTAGAGTGCCATCTTATTTCAGTCCCAAGTATTTATGCTTATCCTTATGTTCTGTGCATTGATCATTTATAAAGAGCTGTAGTTTTCTATTTGTAGAAGAGGCAGTAAAATGAAAGCAAGATAAACAGAAGAAGTTAGTAGACTGTTTATTGTTTCAAAAGTAATCTTCGTAACTGTTTATACATTTATCCCACTGTGAGACAATACTGTCATTCCATTCATGGAAAAATGTTTGCGGTTGCCTACGGAACCATGATTGTACCCAGGCGTACACCGCTCCGACGGAAGCAAATCGATGGCCACGAATGTCTCTCTTCATGGCTCTAAAAATACCGAAATCGCATGAGGAGAGGTCTGGACTGTATGGAGGATGTGCTAGGGCTTCCCAGCGAAACTTCAGCAGCAAAGTCGAAACAACCTTGGCCAGATTTTGGCCCGTTGTTTACGGTCGTAACGTAGTGTCGTAACTTGAAGTCGAGCGCCGGCCGCAGAGGCCGAGCGAATTATGGCTCTGAGCACTAAGGGACTTAACTTCTGAGGTCATCAGTCCCCTACAACTTAGAACTACTTAAACCTAACTAACCTAAGAACATCACACACATCCATGCCCGAGGCAGGATTCGAACCTGCGACAGTAGCGGTCGCGCGGTTCCAGACTGTAACGCCTAGAACCGCTCTGCCACCCCGGCCGGCGCCCGAGCGGTTCTAGGCGCTTCAGTCCGGAACCGCGCTGCTGCTACGGTCGCAGGTTCGAATCCTCGGGCAAGAATGTGTGTGATGTCCTTAGGTTAGTTAGGTTTAATGAGATCTAAGTCTAGGGGACTGATGACCTCAGATGTTAAGTCCCATAGTGCTTAGAGCCATTTGAACCACTTGAAGACCGAGCAGTGACACAGAAAAATGCCTTATGGTTAATAACGGATTAAAGAGCGTCCACCTTCTTGCAAGAACACCGTTTTAAATTGATAATCCCCAGACATGTTTCAGTACAGTTTTGGCATTCTCATTGTTTTTTTATTGTTTCTGAAACATGTACGTACAAATTTTATGTAGGTTTGGAATATATTCACATCAGATTTTGTTGTTGTTTGTATTACGTATCTACTTGAGCATTTTTATATTATGTATAACTTGTGGCTATCAACAGAAATCAGCCGCAAGTCTTAATTAATAAACCACGACATTTGCAACACAGGAATGGTAGGACGATGTCTGAACTGAATTTTTGTTCAGAATATAAACTTTAAACTATAATTTACGGTAAAACAGCGCCATATGCCCCTATCTGACGCTTACCATTTCTGCATTTGACTTGTCCTGAGCTGTAATTGAGTTTTATTTGCATGCTAATTCTGCTTTTTTTGTTGTTTTTGGATTTAAAATGGCCTGTGGACAACGGTAAAATTTGGTGAAGCTTTGAACAACTATTTGATGTGGTTTGTTATTTATAGACTGTAATCCGTATTTTTAACAGCGTTTGCTTAAGCTTTTTTCCGCCCATTATTGAATTCTAAATGGATTTTTTCCCTTCATTTCGTTGCCTTAACAGTTTATTAAAGTGCCACAGCTAAATGGACAGCAAGCAAATATAGGTTTTCCACGAAAGAGTAGTAAGGACAGGCGGCGGAGGTCCGCTATGTTGACGGTGAGATGGCTTTTGTGTCCGTGGGACGTCGCAGCCTCTGACAGCCGAGAGAGTGGAGGGGGGACGCAGGCAGATCAACGACCGCCCGCCGCGGCCGCCAAGGTGACAGCGCCTCTAGCCGCTAGCCTCTCGCTATCCGTCACCAACTCATGACTCCAGCCGGGGAAAGACTCACTCCTAACCTCGCCTCCATAGTCTCGTATCATCCCAGTTTATCGCAGTGACTGCTCCTTCTGCAAGCACTTCCACAGTCATCTTAATAATGGTGGTCGATACTGTGCAGAATTTACTGCCCTGATGAACTTAATTTTGATGTTGCTGTTGTGGTCTTCAGTCCAGAGACTGGTTTGATGCAGCTCTCCATGCTATTCTATCCTGTGCAAGCTTCTTCATCTCCCAATACTTACTGCAACCTACATCCTTCTGAATCTGTTTAATGTATTCATCTCTTGGTTCCCCTCTACGATTTTTACCCTCCACGCTGCCCTCCAATACTAAGTTGGTGATCCCTAGATGCCTCAGATATTCCCTACCAACCGATCCCTTCTTCTCGTCAAGATGTGCCACAAATTTCTCTTCTCTCCAGTTCTATTCAGTACCTCCACATTAGTTATGTGATCTACCCATCTAATCTCCAGCATTCTTCTGTAGCACCACATTTCGAAAGCTTCTATTCGCTTCTTGTCTAAACTATTTATGGTCCACGTATCACTTCCATACATGGCTATACTCCATACGAATACTTTCAGAAAAGACTTCCTGACACTTAGATCTATACTCGATGTTAACAAATTTCTCTTCTTCAGAAACGCTTTCCTTGCCATTGCCAATCTACATTTTATATCTTCTCTACTTCGGTCATTATCAGTTATTTTGCTCCCCAAATAGCAAAACTCCTTTACTACTTTAAGTGTCTCATTTCCTAATCTAATTCCCGGAGCATCACCCGATTTAATTCGACTACAGTCCATTATCCTCGTTTTGCTTTTGTTGGTGTTCATCTTATATCCTCCTTTTAAGACACTGTCCATTCCGTTCAGCTGCTCTACCAGGTCCTTTGCTGTCACTGACAGAATTACAATGTCATCGGCGAGCCTCAAAGTTTTTATTTCTTCTCCATGGATTTTAATTCCTACTCCAAATTTTTCTTTTGTTTCCTTTACTGCTTGTTCAGTACACAGATTGAATAACATCGGGGAGAGGCTACAACCCTGTCTCACTCCCTTCCCAACCACTGCTTCCCTTTCATGCCCCTCGACTCTTATAACTGCTATCTGGTTTCTGTACAAATTGTAAATAGCCTTTCGCTCCCTGTTTTTTACCCCTGCCACCTTCAGAATTTGAAAGAGAGTATTCCAGTCTACATTGTCAAAAGCTTTCTTTAAGTCTACAAATGCGAGAAACGTAGCTTTGCCTTTCCTTAATCTATTTTCAAAGATAAGTCGTAGGGTCAGTATTGCCTCACGTGTTCCAACATTTCTACGAAATCCAAACTGATCTTCCCCGAGCTCGGCTTCTACCAGTTTTTCCATTCGTCTGTAAAGAATTCGTGTTAGAATTTTGCAGCCGTGACTTATTAAACTGATAGTTCGGTAATTCTCACATCTGTCAACACCTGCTTTCTTTGGGATTGGAATTATTATATTCTTCTTGATTAATTTTGATATGGATTTAAAACTCACCCAAGATTTTTGTGCTTTTATTGCTGATAACGTGTGTCTCATAAAATTGGCACACCAATTTATGCAAACTATGCTAAACAGTAAGTGTAACTGTTATTACAAGGGGCAGTCAAATGGAAACCGAACACCCGCCAGAATGGGACCATGGAATGGTTCCATTCGAAAGTAATCACCACACGCGTTAACAAATTTATCCCACTGTCACACGACACGATCAATTCCCGTTTCGTAGAACGCGGTCGGCCGCTGACGGATCCACTCTTCCACTTCCTCGTCAGACTGGAACTGACGGCCAAGCATTTCTTTCTTCAATTTGTCGAAGATGGAAAATCACACGGTGAAAGATCCGGGCTATAAGGAGGATGTTGCAGTGTTCCCCATCGAAATCACTGAAGCGTAGTCTGCGTTTGGTTGACAGTGTGGGGCGGGCGTTATCGTGCAACTTACCGGAAATCGTGTGAACAGCTTTCGATTTCCTTGGCGGGGGATGTTTCCACTGCTGGCTTTGCCGTTTGTCATCAGGCTGTAACAGTGGTAGCACCTCCTTCTTCTCCGACTGCAGGGCCCTCTACTCCTCCAGTTCCTCGAGCGTGGAACCGCAGTCAGTGCGAAGCACTATGATGACACTTTGCAGAAACTACGACGCACCAGAAGGTCAAACCACGCAGGAATGCCGTAGGACGGAAGCATCCTGTTGCACGATAGCGCCGGCCCCAGACCGCCAAGCAGACGTAGGCTACGCTTTAGCGTTTTGTTTGGAAAGCACATCCTCCGTACAGCCTGCATCTTTCACCGTGTGGTTTCTACATCTTTGGCGACCTGAAGAAAGATATGCCCCGTCGTCGGTTTCAGTCGGACGAGGAAGTGCAAGAGTGAATGCGATTGTGGATCCGTCAGCGGGCCGACCGCGTTCTACGAAACAAGAATTATTGATCGTCTCGCCTCCCTATGGGATAAAAACGTCTTAAAGCGTCTGGTGATTACGTTTGAATGGAGCCATTCCATGGTCCTACTGTGGCGGCTATTCGATTTCCATTTGGCTGCCCCTCATAGATTAAATGAGGTCTAATGACAACTTTTAACTTAAGGCCCTAAAAGTGCATCTACTACGACATGTTGCGATATATGCAGGTAAATGGTTAGCTGCTAATATACTGTCAGACCGTAAGCGTACGAAATGTAAATGTAATTCACTCACGATTGATGTGGCTTACAAAACATGCATCCGAGCTGTTTCTGACAGAGTCATCAGTCTAGGACACTTAACAGATGAAATTAAGAGCGCAGGTAGAGGTTCGTTTAGTCAGATGTAGAGAATGGCCATTAAATTCCAATTTGAGACGCTAAAAGAGGCGCTTTTTACACCACCGAAAGGTATATACTGTTAAAATTCCGAGTCCTTAAGTTCTATGAAGAGTTAGGCAACAAATTACCTCCTCATACTTAGAGTAACCGACCGTCGTACGGGCTGTGCACCACTCTTAAAAGGCATAGAAAACGCGGGACATGGTAGTGAAACGTGAAGTATCTTCAAGCGACACCATGTGGTGCGCGTAGATGTATATTTAGATGTAGCTTCAGAAGACACCGCTGTTTTCTTTAACAGCTATTACACATCACGTCATGGAATCAAAGACGTGTGTTGTAGATACTGGGGATCTTCCTGTCACATTACTTAAATCGTAGTGTACCGTGTTTGCTACTGATGGAAACTGTATAGTGACCAATACTATCAGATTAACTACTTATACTTTATTTCGTAATATCGGAGCAGGAGTGGGTTTAGTGGGAATGATGAGGGTAAGCTGACTGCATACATAGCACCCCTTAAGCTAAAATTTCCCCTAGGATAACACCAATCAGCTGGTACCTTACAAAATCAGTTAACTTTGGTACAAGCCTGGTCGGAACCGCGCTGCTGCTACGGTCCCACAGTCCCACAGTCCTTAGAGCCATTTGAACCATTTTTGAATCTAAAATTAATATGCACATAAATTTCCGCTCCACGGTTTGCAGTGATAAAATCATCTCACAAAAAGTCATTTCTCTCTCAGTTTCAGACCTGAGAGCAAAAATTCCTTGGATAGTCGATTCCGGACAGATGAATGATTGACAAATTTCCAAAAGCGCATTACGTTTTTAACGAGAGTCTTGCCGCCATTGAACTTTTCAGACTAACTAGTGGCAGCTGGAATGGCGAGTTTGGATCATTCCAAGACGTTTCTCTTTTTCGACTACCAGTTCCACACCTCCCTACCTCAGACAAATCTAAGGCGGTACTGGGAATCGAATCTAGTTCCTTCCGCAACGAAGATAATGACTTAACCATTCACCTACAGAGATGGCCGATTTTATTCCGTATGTAAAAACATGATAAAGTACTCTCTCTCTCTCTCTCTGTGTGTGTGTGTGTGTGTGTGTGTGTGTGTGTGTTTGTGTGTGTGTGTGCAATGCACACTTTAATCAGGTAGCAACATTGTAATATGAATGGATGGCTGCAAGTAAACAAGATTACAGTCTTTTTTCCCCTGTGTAACAATTATTGATGTGCTTTAGATCTGACGTTACACAGACACACACACACACACACACACACACACACACACACACACACAAAGAACCAGACCCTACTGGAGGGGAGAGTGTTATTGCGACTTTTCATGTATGATATCATACAAAAAAGAAAGAAAATAAGGTAGATTTCGTATCCATATTTTCCTTAAGATAGTCAGTCCTATTACTTTAAAAAAGATTGTGGAGAAGATATTGATTATTTGAAAAAAAGACTTTTTTTTTAAAAAAGAAAGCCTGTACAATCATTCTAATATCACCACAGTAGCAGACTGGAGCACATGTATATGCAGTCATCTCCATGATGAGACGGGAAACATCCTCCTGCATACTCTCTGTTTCGTGCAGTTTGCACATCCAATTTCGTCATTAGCAGAGAATGACGCAGCCGTCAGCGGTCTCTCACGCAAGAATTGTATGTGTTCAAATGTGTGTGAAATCTTATGGGACTTAACTGCTAAGGTCATCAGTCCCTACGCTTACACATTACTTAACCTAAATTATCCTAAGAACAAACACACACACACACACCCATGCCCGAGAGAGGACTCGAACCTCCGCCGGGACCAGCCGCACAGTACATGACTGCAGTGCCTCAGACCGCTCGGCTAATCCCGCGCGGCAATTGTATGTATCGGTGGGTTTTATATCAAGGACACCTTTCTGATGAAATGCAGTAATGCATATCTTTGGCCTCGGACCCTTTTTTTTTATATTACACAAGAAATATGTATGTGCATGCAATTTTGTTATTAGAAGTTAGGTGTTGGACGTTACGCATTATGTGTTAGCGTCAGGCGTTAGTGAATCTTTAATAGTACTCTGACACCCACCAGATGATGTCACTTACTGTAGGGTAGAAAACTGTATACTAAAATGATCTTGCCCGGTAAAATGGAAATGAGCGTATGGCGTCAGTGGCCGGGACTTACCAGGCGAGAAGTTCGGCCACCAAGTGTAAGTCTTCTTGAGTGCGACGCCTCATTGGGTGACTTGCGCGTCGACAATACGGATGAAATGATGATGAGGACAGCACAACACCCAGTCCCTGAGGGGAGAAAATCTACCGCCGCAGCCGGAAATCGAACCCGGGCCCCCGTGCGTGGCATTCCAATGCGCTAACCATTCAGCTAATGGTGCGGACATCTTGCCTGGTGGTATAATGTGTTGTGTGTTAGCCATTAAGCATTATGTGTTACTGAGTCTTGAATAGTATTCTAACACCAGATGAGTGTCAGTTACTGGAAGAAGAAAACTGTATATTATAATGTTGTTATGTGGAGGAGTTATACTTTAGCCATTAGGCTATATTTAAAACTGTAGGAGGACAGAGCATAGTTTATACAGTCTTTCCTCAGTCGTGATTGGTAGGTGTACTTCTACAATAGCCATTTTGGCGTGTTCTTATTACTACAGAATGATGGTAGTGAAGGTCGTGATCAATGATGATCAGTGATCAGTGATGGTCATTTATCAATTACAGTCAGGAATAAGGTGTGTTCATAATCAATGATGGTTATTGGTTAGTGATCACCGATTGTCAGTGATCAATGGTGGTCAGTGACCAAAATGGTCAGTGATCAGCAATGGTCAGTGATCAGTGGAAGTCTGTGATCAGTGACAGTCAGTGATCAGTGATGCTCAGTGATCATGATGGTTGGTGATCAGTGATCACATGTGGTCAGTAAACACTGACGGTCTGTGATCAATAATGGTCTGTGACCACTGATGCTCAGTGATCAATGATGGTCAGTGATCAATGTTGGTCAGTGATTAAGGACGATAAATGATCAGTGATGGTCAGTAAGCAATACGCGTTATGCATCATGTATTAGACATTTAGCGTTTACCATTTTGTGCTTACCACTTAGCGTTTCCGTTTGTCGTTTAGCATTTGTCGTTTGCTGTTAAGCGTTTACTGTTTATCGTTGGGCTTTTAGCCTTTACGATTAAACATTTAACTTATAACGTTTAATGTTTAGCGTTTAGTAGGGGGGATGTGGGGTATAAAACACACAATTGGTCTTTTTCCATCACATGGATTTTTAATACTGCACTGGAAAGAGGAGGGGAGTGGGATAGCAATGTACACAATTTTTCTGTACATAAATATTGTAACTTGACGCAATTTTTATATAGAAAATAATTAATATCTTTGACTTTTAGGGAAATAATGGGACTTTCAAGATGAATATTTTTTACTTTAAAGGGAATAATCAATATTTTTAACTTTCAAGTGTAGGTTAAGTAACTTGTACTACGTATTTGTTGCAATGTTCACACATCATTTAAATGCTATGTTCTGACAGGTTGGAAAGAAGAGGGAGAGGGGCTATAAGCACGTACGTAATTGGTCTCTTTCCATCATCTCTTTCATTTTTAATACTGTACTGTGATCTGCTGGAGATAATGAGGAAGAAAGGGATATGACTTGATGTGTGTAAAATAATGTAACCTGACACAATTTTAATGTACTCTGACTGATTGGAAAGTGGAGGACGGAGGGGAAGTGCACATCAAAAGTAATGTAATTTGACATCATTTTCACAAATCATTTCAATGCCACTAACTGATTAGTTTTAGATAGGGTGGAGAGGAGGCATGAGATATAAAAGACAAATGGTTTGTTTTAGTCACATTGGATGTTTAATACTGTGCTATGATTGGCTGAAAATAAGGAGGACTGTGCTGTGACTGGCTGGAGATATGGGATGGAGAGGTGTTTTTTAATTTTCCACTCATGCAGTCCGACTATTTGCGCCATCAGATGTTTCTATTACTGTGTTATAAGGAGGGATTAGTGGCAAGGGGGAAAGGGAAAGGTGGCGTGTCTTGCCACTGGTAAGGATGATGACTTCACTGGTACAGTGAGGATGCCACTTATGACATCATTGACAAGGATGCTATGTTGCTCGGTCAGTGACCTAGCTCACAAGATGTCATAAATCTAAACAAAGTGTTTCAGGTTGCCCAAACCACTACTACAGTCAGTAGTAGGGGAGGAGATTTGTCGGCTTCACTTTATTGGGAGAATTTTATGAAAGTGTATCTTATCCATAAAGGATACCGCATATGGATGACTGGTGTGACCCATTCCTGCGTACTCCTTGAGTGTTTATCATCCTGACAAGGACAGATTATAGGAAAATATTGAATGAATTCAGAGGCGTGATCAGCTCACGAGTATTATGGAGATGCTTCGTGAAGTTGAATGGAAATCTCTGGAGGGAAGACGACGTTGTTTTAACGACACACTGAGAAAATGTAAGAAACGGGCATCTGTGGTTGACTGCAGAACGGTTCTACTGCCGCCAACGTACGTTTCGCATAACGACAGGGAATAAAAGACAAGTTAGGCATCGTACGGAAGCGTATAGACAGTGATATGTACGCGTGGTGTCTGTTCTTTCGGACACGTCTAAAAGAACAGACACCACGCGAAATCTGCAGCTGTGACACATATTATGCACCACGCATTCATATAATCGATTCGCTTCAGTGGGCAATGTATCCACAACCTTCTCAGCAGATGCACATCTACCTCCGACCTCCAGTGGGAATCTAACAATTAGGTGGCATGGATGACTTGGGTGTGGACTGCGGATAGCTGGCATTACATGGGAATGTGAGACGCAGTGGAGCGTGGCGAGATAGTCCACGCTGTACGATAAACACTGTATCCAGGTGTGGCAGTGATTAATACAACAACCCAGAAAGTAGGAGATCGCAGTCTCGAGTCCCAGTCTGGCACATATTTTCATTCGTCACCACTGATTCCGCATTAAGCCCCAATGTAGGCGATATCATTAGTTCTTTTCCTTTCCTTTCTTCCTCCCTCCAGCTTAAATTTACGTAATATAGACAGATGTTTCCCCCTCGCCCCATTTGCGTGTGGAACATGAAAGAAAATGACCGGTAGTGGTGCAAGGTACCCTCCAGCATGTACCATATGGTGGCTTGCGCAGTATGTATGTAGATGTATAAATAGATGTAGAATGTTGTCGGATTTAATTTGCTACACGCTTAGGTCATCCACAAAAAAATGCTGTAGTACATAAGAGGATTAACGTTTTTTTTAATTTTCTCTTACTTCATAGCACATTTTAGAACGAGATTGATTACCGTTTTTTAGGGTATCCAGAAATTCGGGGTTCAATGCCCCGTTCTCGCTATTTCGCCTCGAATTATTTGTATATCTGAGAAATGCCTAGATAAACCTTTTTTTTGGGGGGGGGGGGGGGGGGGGGTCGACGTTGAACTGTAGGTCCATCTATAATTTGTTAGATAAGTTAGTTCATATGTTCGAGGAAGATAAGGACCCAGTGCATCAAATAAGACTTAGGAATAATAAAGCACTGCAGTCAACCAAACTGCCTTTCATATTGAGGAAATAAGCACACTGGATAACACTCACCCGTTTAGAAGTACAGACTGATCGGGAATCCCCTGTGTTATGTAGAACTGGTACAAGCCAGCCGTTTGGCGCTCTACAGATGACGCAAGTCATGGCAGTGAAGTGGTGCGAATGTGACAGTCGGTTGCATGGAATCAGTGCAGTAAGACGGGTCCACATGGAGGCGTGACAGAATTGCAGAAAGCAGCTATCTTGTTTAGACGTACCCATGACCACACCGTGAATGACGTTGTCCGGTTTGTTGGTGTATCACCGCCGACCGTCTAACGTGTCTACAGGGAATAATGTGCCACTGAAATTCATGTAACACGGCGTAACAAGCGTGGCTGTTTAAAGGACCTTCTCGACAAGGACCGGAGACGCTGTGTCACGCCGTATCAATGATAATGGGTTTCAGGACGGATAGGAATTTGTGCTGTCATTGAAAGTGGGGCCATCTCGACCGGTTTCCTAGCAAAAACTCCGAAGGGAACCGCAGACAATGGACATTTAGAGTCAGGCACCTCGGAAAAGGCCTTTGTTCACAACGGTACGTGACGTTGCGCCTCTCCAGCAGGTGAGACAATACAGGAACTGAACGTTAACTGAGTGGAAGCGTGTTGTGTGGTCCAAAGAACTGCAGATTTGGCTCTTTTGAAATGATGCTGGGCATCGAGGATCCTTGACGGAGCAACGACGCCTTTAACCTGTTTAGAGGACGTGGTTCAGGCCGGAGTTGGTTCTATGATGTTTTGGTCTTCTTCATATCATTTATTCAGATTACCAGGTTGTATGTTTCAGTATTCTCGGTTAGTTATTTAGTTAGTTAGTTCCGTGTTCCATGGATTATTTGAACGATTATCTTATCGAAATGACCTGGAGTGAGTCAATTTACAGGATACCTATACATGATTAGTGTTAACATTAATGGACACGTTATTTTTCAGTCCCCCTCTTGCAATTAAAATGGTTCAAATGGCTCTGAGCACTATGGGACTTAACATCTATGGTCATCAGTCACCTAGAACTTAGAACTACTTAAACCTAACTAACCTCAGGACAGCACACAACACCCAGTCATCACGAGGCAGAGAAAATCCCTGACCCCGCCGGGAATCGAACCCGGGAACCCGGGCGTGGGAAGCGCCTCATACAATTACAGGCTACCAGTTTTTACTTATAAATTAGTCCATGGAATAGAAAGAGCTGTGCAGGTGAAATTATTTTGAGTTATATAGAAAATTTTCTTAGCTACCTGACAGACATTTTCTGTTATTGGGAAAATGATCAGAGATTTCTGTTGTTGCGAATTGAACTCCTTTCTGATCCAATAACAGCTTTAATAATGAGAAACAAACGTGATTTTTCCCTCTAGTGTTATAGGTATGAACCTCACTGTTAAATTGTGATGAATTATTTATGACTAATTTCTTTGGCGAATATGTGTATTGTGACGGTGCAGTTAAAGTGCCTCTACATGGCGCCGTGGGTGAACATCACATACGCTACCCAGTCATATTAATGTGACCACCCGACTGAAGCCTGAATAACCACCTTTAGCAGCGCAGACCGCCGCGAGACGTGCACAAAGAGAGTAAATGAGGTTCTGGAAGGTATCGACAGGGAAATGGAGCCATGCCGAGTCTAGTGCCGTTGCTAGCTCCGCTAGGTTTCTCGTTTCATCATACATGGCGTGAACTGCCCAATCGATTGTGTTTGAATCCGGGGAGTATGGTGACCAGGGGGGTACGGTAAACTTACACTCCTGGAAATTGAAATAAGAACACCGTGAATTCATTGTCCCAGGAAGGGGAAACTTTATTGACACATTTTTGGGGTCAGATACATCACATGATCACACTGACAGAACCACAGGCACATAGACACAGGCAACAGAGCATGCACAATGTCGGCACTAGTACAGTGTATATCCACCTTTCGCAGCAATGCAGGCTGCTATTCTCCCATGGAGACGATCGTAGAGATGCTGGATGTAGTCCTGTGGAACGGCTTGCCATGCCATTTCCACCTGGCGCCTCAGTTGGACCAGCGTTCGTGCTGGACGTGCAGACCGCGTGAGACGACGCTTCATCCAGTCCCAAACATGCTCAATGGGGGACAGATCCGGAGATCTTGCTGGCCAGGGTAGTTGACTTACACCTTCTAGAGCACGTTGGGTGGCACGGGATACATGCGGACGTGCATTGTCCTGTTGGAACAGCAAGTTCCCTTGCCGGTCTAGGAATGGTAGAACGATGGGTTCGATGACGGTTTGGATGTACCGTGCACTATTCAGTGTCCCCTCGACGATCACCAGTGGTGTACGGCCAGTGTAGGAGATCGCTCCCCACACCATGATGCCGGGTGTTGGCCCCGTGTGCCTCGGTCGTATGCAGTCCTGATTGTGGCGCTCACCTGCACGGCGCCAAACACGCATACGACCATCATTGGCACCAAGGCAGAAGCGACTCTCATCGCTGAAGACGACACGTCTCCATTCGTCCCTCCATTCACGCCTGTCGCGACACCACTGGAGGCGGGCTGCACGATGTTGGGGCGTGAGCGGAAGACGGCCTAACGGTGTGCGGGACCGTAGCCCAGCTTCATGGAGACGGTTGCGAATGGTCCTCGCCGATACCCCAGGAGCAACAGTGTCCCTAATTTGCTGGGAAGTGGCGGTGCGGTCCCCTACGGCACTGCGTAGGATCCTACGGTCTTGGCGTGCATCCGTGCGTCGCTGCGGTCCGGTCCCAGGTCGACGGGCACGTGCACCTTCCGCCGACCACTGGCGACAACATCGATGTACTGTGGAGACCTCACGCCCCACGTGTTGAGCAATTCGGCGGTACGTCCACCCGGCCTCCCGCATGCCCACTATACGCCCTCGCTCAAAGTCCGTCAACTGCACATACGGTTCACGTCCACGCTGTCGCGGCATGCTACCAGTGTTAAAGACTGCGATGGAGCTCCGTATGCCACGGCAAACTGGCTGACACTGACGGCGGCGGTGCACAAATGGTGCGCAGCTAGCGCCATTCGACGGCCAACACCGCGGTTCCTGGTGTGTCCGCTGTGCCGTGCGTGTGATCATTGCTTGTACAGCCCTCTCGCAGTGTCCGGAGCAAGTATGGTGGGTCTGACACACCGGTGTCAATGTGTTCTTTTTTCCATTTCCAGGAGTGTATTCTGGTGCTCTTTGTACCACACACGTACACTGTGAGCTGTATGTGACGCTGCATTCTCCTGTTGGTAGGTGACATCGTACCGAGAGTATTTGCATACTTGTGATGATCCGCTGTGCCTGTGCCTTCTAGAATGACGACATCACTCAGGGAATGCCGGCCGCGGTGGTCTCGCGGTTCTAGGCGCGCAGTCCGGAACCGCGCGACTGCTACGGTCGCAGGTTCGAATCCTGCCTCGGGCATGGATGTGTGTGATGTCCTTAGGTTAGTTAGGTTTAAGTAGTTCTAAGTTCTAGGGGACTGATGACCACAGCTGTTAAGTCCCATAGTGCTCAGAGCCATTTGAACTCAGGGAATGCCACGAAAACATTCGCCAGACCATAAAGTTCCCTCCTCCGACCTGGACCTTCGAACGATTATTGCATGGTGTTTGCTTTCAGACGTTTCACACCGTTCACACCAATGGCTATCTGTCCAATGGGGCATAAACCGTGATTCAACTGAAAAGAACACCTGTTGCCACTTAGTGGTCGTCCAGTTGCGGTACTGATGTACGAATTCCAGCCTTTATAACCGATTAACAGCAGTCAGCATCGCTGCATGAACCAGGCGCCTGACGCGGGTGCCCTTAATCAGCAAGATTTGTTGAACAGTCTTTCTAGAACATATACTGTACTCGAACATTATGAAGTACCTCGAAGAAACCGATTTATTGACATATAGTCAGCACGGATTCAGAAAATGTCGTTCTTGTGAAACACAACTAGCTCTTTACACTCATGACGTAATAAGTGCTGCCGACAGGGGATGTGAAATTCATTCCATATTTTTAGATTTCCAGAAGGCTTTCGACACCGTTCCTCACAAGCGTCTTCTAACCAAACTGCGTGCCTACGGAGTATCGCCTCAGTTGTGCGACTGGATTCGTGATTTCCTGTCAGAAAGGTCACAGTTCCTAGAAATAGGCGGAAAGTCATCGAGTAAATCAGAAGTAATATCCGGCGTTCCCCAAAGAAGTTTTATAGGCCCTCTATTGTTCATGATCTGTATAAACGACATAGGAGACAATCTGACCAGCCGTCTTAGATTGTTTGCAGATGATGCTGTCATTTACCGTCTTGTAAAGTCATCACATGATCAAAACAACTTGCACAATGATTTAGATAAGATATCTGTATGGTGCGAAAAGTGGCAACTGACCCTGAATAAAGAAAAGTGCGAAGTTATTCACATGAGTACTAAAAGAAATCAGCCAAATTTCGATTACACGATAAGTCACACAAATCTGAGGGCTGTAAATTCAACTAAATACTTAGGGATTACTATTACAAATAACCTAAACTGGAACGATCACATGGATAATATTGTGGGTAGAGAAAACCATAGACTGCGATTCACTGGCAGAACACTTAGAAGGTGCAACAGGTCTACCAAAGAGACTGCTTACACCACGTTTGTCCGCCCTATTTTGGGGTATTGCTGTGCGGTGTGGGATCCGCATCAGGTTGGACTTATGGATGACATCGAAATAGTACAAAGAAGGGCAGCACGTTTTGTATTATCGTGAAATAGGTTATATAGTGTCGCAGATATGATACGTGAATTGGAGTGGCAATCATTAAAACAAAGGCGTTTTTCGTTGCGACTGAATTTTCTCATGAAATTTCAGTCACCAGTTCTCTCCTCCGATTGCGAAAACATTCTGTTGCCCCAAAAGCCAATAATTACGAACTTTTGGACGTCATATAAATCGTACCCTTTCCACATTACGGCGACTGCACTGTTATCTGCGTCTTCCCTACACGCTTTATATACCTTTCACTGGTAGTGCTGCTACCTGCAGTCTGTGTGTGGTTATTGCACGTTGACGTCGAACATAGGCGCTGGTTACGTTAATGTGACTGGTCCGTGTGTTATTCTTACTGCTGCAACCCCTTCTTCTATAGATTTATGATATGTCTGCTGTGGACAATCCCATATTCTAAGAGACAACGCCGGCCGCTGTGGCCGAGCGGTTCTAGGAACTTCAGTTCGGAGCCGCACTGCTGCTACGGTCGCAGTTTCGAATCCTGCCTCGGGCATGGACGTGTGTGATGTCCTTACTTAGTTAGGTTTAAGTTGTTCTAAGTCTAGGGGACTGATGACCTCAGATGTTAAGTCCCATATTGCTTAGAGCCATTTTTGAAGAGACAACCACCGTATTCAGTGAGCCTAACGTAGGCATTCCTGGTTTGACGGACACTGAAGCGCACTATAACAACTGGAAAGATCCGCTAGATAGCCAGATTTCCATCATACAGACAGTGCCTTATACAGGGTGTTACAAAAAGGTACGGCCAAACTTTCAGGAAACATTCCTCACACACAAATAAAGAAAAGATGTTATGTGGACACGTGTCCGGAAACGCTTAATTTCCATGTTAGAGCTTATTTTAGTTTCGTCAGTATGTACTGTACTTCCTCGATTCACCGCCATGATTTCATACGGGATACTCTACCTGTGCTGCTAGAACATGTTTCTTTACAAGTACGACACAACATGTGGTTCATGCACGATGGAGCTCATGCACATTTCAGTCGAAGTGTTGGTACGCTTCGCAACAAAAGATTCGGTGACCGATGGATTGGTAGAGGCGGACCAATTCCATGGCCTCCACACTCTCCTGACCTCAACCCTCTTGACTTTCATTTATGGGGGCATTTGAAAGCTCTTGTCTACGCAACCCCGGTACCAAATGTAGAGCCTCTTCGTGCTCGTATTGTGGACAGCTGTGATACAATACGCCATTCTCCAGGGCTGCATCAGCGCATCAGGGATTCCATGCGACGGAGGGTGGATGCATGTGTCCTCGCTAACGGAGGACATTTTGAACATTTCCTGTAACAAAGTGTTTGAAGTCACGCTGGTACGTTCTGTTGCTGTGTGTTTCCATTCCATGATTAATGTGATTTGAAGAGAAGTAATAAAATGAGCTCTAACATGGAAAGTAAGCGTTTCCGGACACATGTCCACATAACATATTTTCTTTCTTTGTGTGTGGGGAATGTTTCCTGAAAGTTTGGCCGTACCTTTTTGTAACACCCTGTATACTTTGGAATAGCTGGTGAAATGTAGCAATCAATACCGCACAATTTGGTAGCTTTACGTCACTAATCGTGAGTGTCTTCAGTTGGATATGGCATACCTGAAGAAAGTTTGATGTGGGATGACTGAATGTTTCTCTGCTGGTGTGTGTGTGTGTGTGTGTGTGTGTGTGTGTGTGTGTGTGTGTGTGTGCGTGTGTTATATGAGGGGAGCTCAAAAAGTTTACGTTTGGGGTGTTGCTGTAGCGCATATGCAACGTAGCGCGACTCAGTTGCGGGTGTAAAAGCACCGACATGTGTCAAGGGCTTAGTGACGCATTCGAGTCTTTCTGACGCGTGTGCGGTAAATGCGGCAACGAGAACTATGGCGACTTTATTACCATATGCGTCCAAACAGGACCAACGTGTTGTTGTTCGTTTCTTGCCAGCCGAAGAGCAAATCCATCCATCGGAGAATGAAGACTGTGTTTGGAACAGCTTGTCTGTCGAAAACGGCCGTTGTTGAATGGTGTGCCTAGATCATGATAACGCAAGTCCCCATATCGCACATGTCGTAACGCAAAAGTTACGCCAACTCAAGTGGGAGGCATTCAAGCACCCGACATACAGACCTGATCTTTCCCCATACTGGCCGGCCGCTGTGGCCGAGGGGTTCTGGGCGCTTCAGTCTGGAATCACGCGGACGCTACGGTCCCAGGTTCGAATCCTGCCTCGGTCATGGATTTGTGTGATGTCCTTAGGTTAGTTAGGTTTAAGTAGTTCTAGTTCCAGGGGACTGATGGCCTCAGGATGTTAAGTCCCATAGTGCTCAGAGCCATTTGATCCATTTGAACCATTTCCCCATACTATTGTCATGCCTTCGGTCCCTTATAAAATGCCTTGAATGGTCCACGATTCCTGTCGGAAGAGATTCCAGTCGTAGCTACGGACATCCTTCGCGCAACAAACACGGTTTTTTACCAAACGGGAATCGTCAACCTACTACGTCGATAGGATAATTGCCTCAATGCACACGGTGATTTTGCCTCATTGGCATACCGATTCTGGACTGTACTTCCTTCTAACGGGAATTTTTTGATAGCCTCTTATGGTTTAGTACAGCTATAAATACCGCATTTTCTAAATGGTTCATGTGGCTCTGAGCACTATGGGACTTAACTTCTGAGGTCATCAGTCCCCTATAACTTAGAACTACTTAAACCTAACTAACCTAAGGACATCACACATATCCATGCCCGAGGCAGGATTCGAACCTGCGACCGTAGCGGTCGCGCGGTTCCAGACTGTAGCGCCTAGAACCGCTCGGCTACCCCGACCGGCAGCATTTTCTAATACACTAACACATTTATCACTGCAATTATTCTATACAGACTCCTTAACAGTTAGTGTCATGTTCTAAAATCAATGTGGAACATAACGCTTTCCGTAGTACTTTCGAGTGCGCTATTGCCCAATATTGTAATAGACATTAAAGCTGGAGTCATTTCAGTATACAGGCTATATTATTTCTCACACTACCGTATTTGTCCACTTCCTTCAGTGCAAAGTTAGAGATATATTCCAACACATCTAGTATTCTGCTGCTGGCCCCGAGACCAACGTAACATTGTCACTTAATTGCTGGCCATCCCTTTCTCTTATTCACATTTGTTTTCACCAAGTTGACTGTAGAGAAACGTAAGAAGACAGAGAAATAGCGCAAACTATCGCGCACTTTCAGAGCCATTTTTCTACCCTCGAGGAAGAATTGTAAAATATATGACATATGTTAAGGAGGATGCCGCTAACGAGTACTGAACGACACTCACTAAGGAGAACTGGTGCACTAGCTCTCAGCAAACCTCTACAGGTACTTCATTTATAAACATCTTTCGTTTTAGCATGGTGGAGAAGTAAAGAAAAATTTTTCATTTGCTTGTAAAGGACTCGTTGGGTGGTGAAACAATGTTTGTCTATAGCTTCTGCTGTAACTGCACAATGCTAACTGTCATGTTACGTGTTACGGCAAGATGATCAGTCTTCTTGATCACTGAGTGTGCACTGGCTTTGCAGCGTTGGTTGCATGTGATCAAAGTTGTGAGGCTGTACGCTCAGTATTTACAAATTCTGATATTATAGATTTAACAGGCCGGGCTGGGGTGGCCGAGCGGTTCTAGGCGCTACAGTCTGGAACCGCGCGACCGCTACGGTCGCAGGTTCGAATCTTGCCTCGGGCATGGATGTGTTCCATGTCCTTAGGTTAGTTAAGTTTAAGTAAATCTAAGTTCTAGGGGACTGATGACCTCAGATGTTAAGTCCCATAGTGCTCAGAGCCATTTGAACAATTTTTGAGACTTAACAAACACGTTATTCACTTGCGACACAATAGAATATAACCAAGCGGAGTAATATTGTTAACAGAGAAAGATATGGGCGAGGCTACCTCATACTAACCCATTAATCTGTGTATTTCTCATACTGAAGGCACCACAAACTATAATGAAAGATGAAGCTCCATCGTATTACGGCTACGGTGTTTCTGCATTAGTACACAACGCAGAATCTATGAAAATAAGTAGCACACATGCAGAAAAATACCTTACGCTGATGGTCAGAGTATTCTGTAAGTAATTAGGACACCAAATATACTCTGAAAAAAGTTGACGTCACCAATGCCAGGCGTCGGCACCACACAACACCCATACCCTGTGTTTTTTAATATAAATACTGTATTATGAAGAGAGCGTTATTTCCAATTTTGGGAGAACTAGATAAACTTTCACTGAGGCCTTCACAAATATAGGAAGATTACTAAGTAAATTAACTAGTAAAATTTATTCCAGCCAATTGTGACGCAGTAGTACAGCAACCTTCCATTGGGATTAATATTAAAAGACAGTCCAACGTTACAGAATGCTTTTTATTGGTTCAAAAAACGCCCGGGTAGATCAATATCAAGTTATCTGGAAGGATAATGGAAAATGAACCGGCTGGTCCCGGCGGAGGTTCGAGTCCTCCCTCGGGCATGGGTGTGTGTGTTTGTCTTTAGGATAATTTAGGTTAAGCAGTGTGTAAGCTTAGGGACTGATGACCTTAGCAGTTAAGTCCCATAAGATATCACACGCATTTGAACATTTTTGGAAAATGAACACAATAAATAACTGGGCGTGGTCGTAGTTCAAAATGGCTCTGAGCACTATGGGACTCAACTGCTGAGGTCATTAGTCCCCTAGAACTTAGAACTAGTTAAACCTAACTAACCTAAGGACATCACAAACATCCATGCCCGAGGCAGGATTCGAACCTGCGACCGTAGCGGTCTTGCGATTCCAGACTGCAGCGCCTTTAACCGCACGGCCACTTCGGCCGGCGTGGTCGTAGTCTGAGCTACTATACTCAATAGCGAAAAACCAAAAACTTTAATATGTAATACGTAAAAGACAGGAAAGTACGTAAAAGATAGTATAATTACTGTCAAAAAGGATACGTCAAATACGCCTCAAATACTCAGCAAACGAACGTGAAAAACACCGTAAGAGGTGGTACAAAAACAGACAAGAATAAACCTGCAGAAGAGTACTTAAAAAGTGTAACCGTCAGCTTACAACGGGCGATGTGGGCCATCAGTCGTACCAGCACAGTGTAAGATCGCGATCGTTAACGGTAACATGGCTCCGGAACAAAGTTCTGCAGGCCCACCCGCGCTTAAGTTTATAGCCGGCTGTGGTGGCCGAGCGGTTCTAGGCGCTCCAGTCCGGAACCGCGCGACTGCTACGGTCGTTACAGTAGACAGAAATTCTCATAAACACGGTAAAAAGGATACAAATTTTGTAAATATTATTACACAGTCCTGTCCAATACTCTAATACCAGAGACATGGCTCTGTTATCGTTTTAGTCATTCGGCATTATTGACAAGCGTTCCCGCTAACGTACCTAGTAAGTCGTGACCCGGTGCATAATCTCGCTAAATTTTTAATTAGGAAAGTTGCTGTTTGGATGTTGTATAGTATAGTTCGTTTTACTTTACCTTCTTATTGACTGGCAGCTTCCCGACTCATTTTATTGTATTATGCACCTCTGCCACATTTCTTCTTCCTGTTTCTAAACCTAATCTATTTCATTGTACTACGTTCGCATATTTGTACCCCACGCCAGTGGTACTGGACAGGATTCTGTAATAATATTTATACGATTTGTTTCCTATTTAACGTATTCGTGGCTCGCTTATGAGAATTTCTTTTCCTCTAGCATTTAGTTTTTCATTGACAGCTTTGTAACCGCATTTGGAGTCACTTAGTGATGGTTATATTTAACAGCGCCATCAGTCTTTTCTGATTCCATCAATACTGTTTGTACATACTGCGTGGACGTCGATGGGCCTCTGGCACTTTGTTCCGGGGGCCATGTCTACGGTTTATGAGCGTGCTCTCATTCCGCGCTGTTATAGTGCGCGCAAGATACCGTGGCCGCTAGATGCGCAGTCGGTTGGGAGAAACGCTTAGCGCTGGAGGGTTGGTGCCGTCTAATCTGAAGCCTATACCCACATTTTTTGTAAATATTAAGCGGGGCTCCTCCACTCCACGATCACACTTGCATGGTGACCATTCAAAACTATCTACTATTACCTCTGCTTTCGTTGGTATCTAAAAAGAAGTCCGTCGAAAATGCAACGATTTATTTTCGCCTGGCTTGTTAACCATTCGTAACTTCCACAGAAGCGTCATGAGTGGCGCAGTGCACGGCCCCTCCCGCCGCAGGTTCGAGTCCTCCCTCGGGCATGGGTGTGTGTGTTGTTGTCAGCATAAGTTAGTTTAACTAGTGTGTAAGTCTAGGGACCTATGACCTCAGCAGTTTGGTCCCTTAAGTATTCACACATTGAACATTGAAGTAGCGAATTTGGAGGAAAACGTAACATTTCTTTGGCTGTCACGTCAAAATTTGCTTCTTTTGCGAAAACACAACGGAATTTACATTGTCACACCTCACTACCATGTTGTGCAGACACAATTGTGAGAGAATTCTGAAACAGTGGTTTAATAAGTTTAATAAGTGAGGAACTGAGGAAAAGTAAAGTCAGCAGGTTATGAAAAAGCACATCTTCCATACAAAACAGTGTAATGTCTTCACATATGTTGTCCCAAAACCGATAGCATTTCTAGTTTCACCAGCTGTCAGTGTCCCTTCAAAATTACATTCTTTCACCAGCAAAGTCTGTAGTTATTGGAATAATATGGTAGATAATGAAGTTCTACATAATAATGATATGGTAAAATACTTTCCTCTTTGCGTGCTATTATTTGCCAAAGTCTCATTTCAGTACCTGAAACCGTTTATGAAATATGAGTAGTGTTGTGGATATTTCAATCTGACTTTATCACTGGCACGGCGCTGTCGCAAATGAGTGCTCTACGTCAGATCAATTTTCTCGAGATTAGGGGCCAGAACCGCACAATAACCCTGGGTTCGGTGTGGGGCGGCGGTGGGGTGGGTGGACTGCTGTGGCCTGTTGTGAGGTTGTGAACCACTGATGGCAACGGCGGGGACGAAGTCTCTCCGTCGTTTCTAGGTCCCCAGTTCCATACAGTACAATACAAGGTATAAACTGAAATAAATGGATCATTCTGTAAAGGGTTAAATTCCAGTACGTAGCCTCCCTGGCACACCCAGCAAATAAACTTCATCGGACTTCTGATTAATGTACACGTAAGTGTAATGCAACGGATTATGACAGCATACTACCGAAACGCCTCGTATTAATAATTTGCAATGAAAAGTGACTGAAAAAGTGAAAATTGTTTTATAAGTTTATAATACACTCGCTAACCAGCCCCGTACAACATGACTAAATTTAAGTGTAACAGAGATCCTCGGTGATCTTAGGTGGAAATCTTTGGAAGAAAGGCGACAGTGTATTCGCGAAACCCTCTTGGACAAATTCATAGAACCAGTATTCGCCTGTGTGACAATTCTACTGACACTACCATATCACTCTTAGGGATCTTGAGAATAAGATAATAGGGTCCATACAGAACCCTATAGATAGTCCTTCATCTTTCGTACAATCATCGATTTGAATGTGACAGAAAATCGTGAATACTGGTACGAAGTGCTTTCCACCATGTACTGTACTGTATAAATATAGATGAATGCGTACGTGTTCTTGTCTTAAATCCAAAGCAGTAAGCCAGCGAAGCAGGGCTGGATGAAAAGTGAGCTGAGCGAGACGCCGGCGCAGGGACGCTGGGAACAGGCGGCCAATTCATTACAGCGTTTTTCTGCCGGCCAGTATCAGCCGGCTTCACAGAAAGCTATTCGGCGGTGCTTTGGCTCTCCGCCGCTTGCACCGATACGGGCACACCTCTTCCTGTCCCTGCAGGCCAAAAATAGTAACACGTGCATTCATTAGGCTGTGAGGGGTCGTCAATCAGATAGGGAAAACTAAGGAAGGAACATTACAGATAATGTCCAGTCAACGTCGGATTCATTACAGACGGTTCGCCAGCTCAGATGCACAAAAAATATTAAAGGGATACCCCAAGGTCTTGTTTATGGGAGTATCCCTGCATTAGCCGGAAGCTATTTTAGGAAAACCACAGATATTATAAAACAGGATGGCAATATGGAACATACGACTCACGAATAGGATTCCATTATTTTCACATGTTCATTATTTACATGCAAAAAATAAAAAAATAAAAAGAGAATCAAGACTATTCATTTGCCTTGCTCAGTACAGATCACTGAACACAAAAAATGAACTATCCGCAATGCGTCTGTATCAGACTTTCATTCTTTTCCTGCAGAACCACTGCCTCGTTGTTTTAAGAATATCTCGACAATATCCATATGTAAGGTAGCAGATTTTGCACCTTAATGATGCTAAATCAGTACTAATACACCAAATACACAGAGATAGTCATTTAACAAAACGAGATAATTGGCCCACCGGAAGGAGAGAATGGACACAGAAAAATGGACACAGAAAAGGAAGTTGTGTGTGTCATGCCAAACTAACGAGATGGCCGCAGAGGCTGGAACACGGACAGACCCCTTTGTCGGCTGGCACTTCAGGCCACCAAAGACGTTCGGAGAGGCTGGGCCATCACTGCTGTATGTCCCCCTGTAATTGGCTAAATAAGTCACTTAAAAGGTCTGAGGGAGGCACCGCGTACTACCTCCTACAGAACCGTACCCAGTAAAGAACTGTAGCGCTCAAATCAAACTTCGGGTTGATTGTTGCTTCAGCCTTTCTTTTATAATTTTGGTAGTACTTACGTGGTGAGACTATGAGGTCATGTAATTATATTGTATGTATACGGTAATTCAAGTCAAGCGCCAAAGAGGCACTTCCAGAAAATCATCTACTGCTCGGGTTTGATTAAAGATACCTATAAGTTATGCGTTTTTACCAGTCGCTTGTTCCATGCACAAGAGCACATCATTTATCGCCTATTGGAGTGAAATCCCAGGTTACCCACTAAAGCCGAAAGAGTATGGAAGCGAGTCTGCATATGCGGTAACTGACAGCCTGCAGCGAGACAATGTAGTTGCAGCAGCGGAGTAGAGATGATGCATCGGCAGCAGTGCCAGCTTCTATTTATATACGTGATTTAATTTAGTTTTGGTTATGACGATCTTCTGCGAAAAAGTTAAGTGTCTGTATATTTTGTTGTGCTAACTAGTGTGAGCTGACTTATTCCAAGTGGTTGCATAAATTTTAGTGCATTTGCATTGAGTGAGCGGACTTTGGATTGTAGTAAATACCAGAAGTATTAAGAAAGGCAGCACCGAGAAAATTCCTTGGTCAATATTAAATTACTTACGGTATAGACGAAAACTGATTAAAATGAATTGGGACTGCGTTTGTTGTGTACTATACCCATTCAAATGACTAATGTCTATAAAGAGCTGTAAGATGTGTTGTCCACTGTTGACAGTCTTCAAGCTGCTTTCCTGGGCTATAGTGTCGCCTAGGATTCCTGATGTCACTGCGCCTTCCGATTCGCACGTCCTGGCCGGTCGATACTTACCTGACGGTGAATAGCGAACATTGTAGGAGTCGCGAATCACTAGACGGAAGGCGAAAATGGCTACTGGCCGCACAGCTGCCCCCTAACGCCTTAAAAACAGGTCTGAGGTATTTCCAGTGTTTTCTGTAAACTGCACCCAGTGAAATTTTCATCCAGAAAAGGTGGAGGGAGGGACAACTAACTCACCCCTCCGCCTCCCCGTCACAGGACCTGCCCCGGCCCACACATCTATATCTACATCTACATCTACACATATACTCCGCAAGTCACTGTATGGCACATGGTGGAGGATACCTTGCACCACTACTAGCCATTTGCTTTCCTGTTCCACTCTCAAATAAAGCGAGGGTAACAAGACTATCTGTATACCTCCGTATGAACCCTAATTTCTCGTATTTGTATCTTCGTATTCCTTATGCGCAATATGTTGGCGACAGTAGAATCGTTCGGCAGTCAGCTTCAAATAACGGTTCTCTAAATTTTCGTAATAGTATTCCTCGAAAAGAATGTCATATTCCCTCCACGGATTCCCATTTGAATTCCCGTAACACGTGTTTTTCGAACTTACCAGTAACAAATCTAGCAGCCCACCTCTGAATTGCTTCGATGTCTTCCTTTCATCCAACCTGGTACAGACCCCAAACACTCGAGCAGTACTCAAGAACAGGTCGTACCGGCGTCCTATATGCGGTCTCCTTTACAGATGACCCACACTTTCCTAAAATTTTCCCAATAAACGATGTCGGCCATTCGCCTTCCCTGCCACAGTCCTCACATACTCGTTCCATTTCATAAGGCTTGGCAACGTTACGCCCAGATATTTAAACGACGTGACTGTGCCAAGCAGGACACTAACAATGCTGTATCCGAATATTACGGGTTTGTTTTTCTACTCATTCTCATTAAATTACATTTTTTCTACATTTAGAGCCAGCTGCCTTTCATAGCCAGCCGGAGTGGACGAGCGGTTCTAGGCGCTACAGTCTGGAACCGCGCTGCTGCTACGGTCGCAGGTTCGAATCCTGCCTCGGGCATGGATGTGTGTGATGTCCTTAGGTAGGTTAAGTTTAAGTAGTTCTAAGTTCTAGGGGACTGCTGACCTCAGAATTTAAGTCCCATAGTGCTCAGAGCCATTTGAACCATTTTTATCTGCCATTCATAACACGAACTAGAAATTTTGTTTAAGTCATCTTGTATCCTCCTACAGTCGCTCAACATTTTACCGTACACCACAGCATCATCAGCAAACAACCGCAGGTTATTACCCACCCTGCCAGCCATATCATTTATATATATAGAGAGCAGCAGCGGTACTGTCACACTTCCCTGTGGCACTCCTGACGATACCCCTGTCTCTGATGAACACTCGCCATCGAGTACAACATGCTGGGTTCTATAGCTTAAAAAGTCTTAGAGTCACTCACATGCCTGTAAACCTATTCCATACACTCGTACCTTCGTTAACAACCTGCAATGCGGCATCGTGACAAACGTTTTTACAGAAATCTGCGGGACGTGCTGATGAAGAGAGCTGGAGATGCTCGAACAAGAAATGTAATGCCTAAGTTTTTACAATCGGAAGAGATTATAATTTTTAAAAATTTTCTGCTGAACTCAATAAAATTTTTTTACTTGCGACCATATCTTCAGAAAATACAGTGGAAGACATTAAATCGAATTACAAACACGGATTTTAAAATTAGTGTGTATTCTACTGGACAAAACATACTTTAAAATAAAATATGGTTTATACCCGTGGCTCAGCTTATGTTACATGTAATGTGCGTAAGATCCCTTGTCGCTCTGACAGAAAGACCATTTTGCATGTATACGGAGTGAACCAGAACTATACTGGCAAAATTTCTGAAGTTGTCCAGGGATATTTTCCGAGTATTTTGGTATAAGGTAGAGTATTTTGGTATGAGGGAGCCGTACCCCTCGGTGGCTCGTTAAAGAGAATTACATTTTGTTTGATTTATTACCCTTACTCTTTATTACCCTTGCTCTGAAAATATCTGCACAAAAGTGAAAGTGTCGATGGTATGGGCAGTGTGTCTTGTTTGGAAACAAACTTGTTCTGTTAATAACAGTAAGGCCTACTATACTCTTGGTCCTCAAGCTAGCATTCAGTGCTGCTCGATCCAATTGTTTTCCGGCAGCGGTAATTGTACGTTAACAGCGATACACAGCAATATGTATAGGTTTACTGATGAGAAATCGGCAGATATGCATCTCGTCTATGGGTTCACGGATTCCAATGGAAAAACGTCACGATGACGATATGGTCAGGTGTTCCAGCAGCGACGGCAACCCCGTAATAACGGTCTGTACATAGGTTCCCATGAATAACCTGATCCTTTCGTGTTATTACGTTTTGGTGATTGCGTATTACAGCCTTTTACACTGTTTTGAACGTATTTTCGCGTATACAAAGATAATTTTGGTAAAAAAACCTATTAAGTGACAATTACGTTAGGCTTGCACTATAGGCAGGAAGGTGCTACTAGGGTACCGGAGAATGTGGTACGCACATGTGGGTATGTTAGGATAGAAACACCCTTACACTAATCCGATGAGATACGTTCTGATTTCAAAAAGGGAAGAAAATTGTTCTCATTAATTAAAGAAAGTAGCATTCATTATGGTAGATAGGAGAAATAGTGTCGATAGAGTACTAGTTAACTCCAGCAACGTCTATGGAAAGATCCCAGCACTAGTCTCGTTTATAAACTGTACCAATGCCCACACCGTCCTAGGGTCAGAAATGTTGCTGAAACCAGGCGTTGACAGCAATGAAATTGAAAACTCAATTGGAATATGTATCGTAAAGATAGACTGAACACTGGTGGCGGAGGCGTGTCTGAAGCCGTAAAAATGCTATTATATCTAGTGAAATTAGTATAGATTCCGAATACGAAATAATTTGTGTAAAGATAAATGTTGAAGGTGCTTCAAACCTGGTCTTAGGATGCTTTTATAGATCACGTGCCTCATGCATCGCGTAAATTTTTTGATCATTTCAATTTACAGGGAGACTCAGGTGATTAAGGCGTCCCTTTTTGAAATCAGAACGTAGCTCATCGGATTAGTGTAAGGGTGTTTCTATCCTAACATACCCACATGTGCGTACCACATTCTCCGGTACCCTAGTAGCCCCTTTCTGCCTATAGTGCAAGCCATACTAATTTTAAAATCGCGTGAAACTGCTCTAAATCCCTCATCAGAATATTACCTTCGCCGGCTAATCAGGGGATATGCTTCTGAAAATAACGTATTAGATCTCCTGTTCACCAATAGGAATGCAGTTTTCGGCTCAGTTAGCCCCGAAAATAGTGTCAATGGTCATAAGGCTTTTACAGAATAACGGAATATAAAGTAAGGTAGAAAAATATTTCTACTTAGCAAGAGCGATAAAAAAACGGAATTCAGATTACCTGAATGGTCAAGATGAAAACTTGATTTCCAGCACCGACAATGTTGAGCACCAATGTACGAACTTCAAGAGCATAGTAGAATGAGAGTTAGACCGGTATGTGTTGAGTAAAGTTGTAAGGGATGGGAAGGACCCGCCATCGTTTGGCGGCTGTGTTAGTGAGCTGCTAGGAAAGCAAAGACAGTTTCACTGCAAGTTTAAACCTATCCAAAACCTCACAGACAAATAAAAACTGAACGAAATCAAAATTGGCGTAAGGAGAGCCACGCGTGAAGCGTTCAACGAACTCGAAAGTAAAATTTTCTCTGTTTCTCTAAGGAGGATCGGTCTGCAGTTCCAGCTTTAGATCGTCGCACTGATGACAAAATGACAGATATCGAAATAAGTGAGCATGGATTATAGAAGCAATTGAAATCGCTCATCATGGGAAAAGCTACTGGACCAGACGGGATACCAATACGATTCTGCATTGATCAGCCAGAACTTTATGACCACCGACCCAATAACTGGTATTTCCACTTTTGGAGTGGATAACAGTTCCGTCGGGTTGTGGCAATGAGGTCTTGGTAGGTCTCCGGAGGTAGTTGCACCACGTCTGCTCACACGTCATCTAATTCCTCCTAAATTCCGAGGAGGTGATCAATGATCTCTGCTCCTATGTTCAGGCACGTCCCACATGTGTTTGATCGGGTTCAGATCTGGCAAGTTGGGCAGCCAGCACACGAATTGGAACTAGCCTTTGTGTTCCTCGAGCCACTCCATCACACTCCTGGCATTGTGACATGGCGCATTATCTTACTGAAAAATGCCACTTCCGTCGGGAAACATGATCGCCATGAACGGATATACGTAGTCTGCAACCAGTTTTTGGCCACCGTGGTGCCTTGCACGAGCTCCACAGGACCCATGGTTGCTCACGCATAACGGAGCCGTCGCCAGCTTGCCTCCGTAACGCAGTCAGGCATCAAGGACCTGTTCCCCTGGAAGACGACGGATTCGCACCTTCCCATCGGCATGATGAAGAAAGTATAGCCATCCATCAGATCATGCAACGTTCTGCCACAGCGCCAACGTCCAGTGTCGATGGTCATGTGCCCATTTCACTCGCAGTTGCCGATGACGTAGTGTTAACGTTCGGGCAAATGCATCGGTCGTCGACATCGCTAGGAGTGTTCGGTGAAATATGTGTTCAGACACACACGTACTCTGCCCAGTATTAAAGTCTGAAGTCAGTTGCGTCATAGTCGCTGCCTCTCCTGTTTTACCAGTCTGCCAAACCTATGACGACCGACATTTGTAATGCGGGGTGGCCGCCCAGACACAAGACTTCTGGACGTGGTTTCACCTTGGTTTTGTCACGTGTTGAAGACACCACAACACTCCTCGAAACCCGACAAGTCGTGCAGTTTCCGAAATGCTCGTGCTGAGACTCCGGGCCATTATAATCTGCCCTCGGTCAAACAAGACAGGTCACGTGTCTACTTGATTCTACACACGGACAGCACGCTCACCGATGCTACATACACTGTGCGTGTGTCTGACTAACAGTCATTCCTCCGAATGTGACACTGCTATTGCCCGGACGGGTTTATATCGATAGTACGTCGGTGTTCGAAATGTTGTGGCTGATTAATATACACAGAGTATGCGAAAGAAATGTCTCCTCTTCCGGCAGCAGAGTTCTGTAGGTTGCTAGAGGAACGAAGCGTTCCTAATGACTGGAAAAAGTGCAGATAATTCCCGTTTTCAAGAAAGGTCGTCAAACATACGCACGAAACTATAAGCCTATAGCTCTGACGTCAGTCTGTTGTAGAATTCTGGAACGTGTCTTACGCTCGCGTACTGTGACAATTCTGGAGACCGAAAATCTCTTCTTTAGAAATCGAAATGGATTCCGAAAACAAAGATCTAGTGAAACGCAGCTCGCTCTGTTTGTCCACGAGATTCAGATTTCAGTAGGTACAGCCTCCCAGATTTATGCCATGTTTCTTGACTTCCGGAAGGCGTTCCAAACAGTGCCGTACTACCCCCTAACGAACTGTATACTACAATACTGGACATTAAAATAGCTACACCACGAAGATGACGTGCTACAGACGCGAAATTTAACCAACAGGAAGAAGATGCTATGATATGCAAATGATTAGCTTTTCATAGCATTGACACAACGTTGGCGCCCGTGGCGACACTTACAACGCGCTGAAATGAGGAAAGTTTCCAACCGATTTCTCATACACAAACAGCAGTTGACCGCCGTTGCCTGGTGAAACGTTGTTGTGATGCCTCGTGTAAGGAGGACAAATGCGTACCATTACGTTTCCGGCTTTGATAAAGATCGGATTGTAGCGTATCGCGATTGCGGTTTATCGTATCGCGACACTGCTGCTCGCGTTGGTCGAGATCCAATGACTGATAGCAGAATATGGAATCGGTGGGTTCAGGAGGGTAATACTGAACGCCGTGCTGGATCCCAACGGCCTCGTATCACTAGCAGTCGAGATGACAGGCATCGTATGTGCATGGTTGTAACGGATCGTGCAGCCACGTCTCGATCCCTGAGTCAACAAATGGGGACGTTTGCGAGACAACAACCATCTGCAAGAACAGTTCGACGATGTTTGCAGCAGCATGGACTATCGGCTCGGAGACCATGGCTGCGGTTACCCTTCACGCTGCATCACAGACAGGAGCGCCTGCGGTGATGTACTCAACGTCGAACCTGGGTGCACGAATGGCAAAACGTCATTTTTTCGGATGAATCCAGGTTCTGTATACAGCATCATGATGGTCGCATCCGTGTTTGGCGACATCGCTGTGAACGCACATTGTAAGCGTGTATTCGTCATCGCCATACTGGCGTATCACCCGGCGTGATGGTATGGGGTGCCATTGGTAACACGTCTCGGTCACCTCTTCTTCGCATTGACGGCTCTTTGAACAGTGAACGTTATATTTTAGACGTGTTACGACCCGTGGCTCTATCCTTCATTCCATTCCTGCGAAACCCTACATTTCAGCAGGATAATGTATGACGGCATATTGCAGGTCCTGTACGGGCCTTTCTGGATACGGAAAGTGATCGACTGCTGCCCTGGCCAGCACATTCTCCAGATCTCTCACCAATTGAAAACGTCTGGTCAATGTTGGCCGAGCAACTGGCTCGTCACAATATGCCAGTCACTACTGTTGATGAACTGTGGTATCGTGTTGAAGCTGCATGGGCAGCTGTACCTGTACACGCCATCCAAGCTCTGTTTGACTCAATGCCCAGGCGTACCAAGGCCGTTATTACGGCCAGAGGTGGTTGTTCTGGGTACTGATTTCTCAGGATCTGTGTATCCAAATTGCGTGAAAATGTAATCACATGTCAGTTCCAGTATAATATATGTGTCCAATGAATACTCGTTTATCATCTGCATTTCTTCTTGGTGTAGCAATTTTAATGGCCAGTAGTGTAGCATACGGAATATCAGGTCAGCTGTGTCAGTGAATTCATCAGTTTCAAGCAAACAAAGCACAGTACGTCATTCTCAATGTAGAGATATCTTCAGACGTAAAAATAACTTCAAACGTACCCCAAAGGAATGTTAAAGGACCATCACCTTTCATAACATACAGGGGGTCTACTTGAGCCACTGTAGGTGGAAAACTATTTACCGTATGGGTACCAAAATTTATAGAAATAATTTTCAGTCTGTGCGCTTCAGGATTTGCGTTGTTAACGTTGTTAATGTCATGACTTTCCGTTAGGCGCCGGGACTGTTGCGACGACGTAGAGCTGAAACACAAGCATCAGTGTGAATTACAGTTGCAAACAGTCAACATGGACCTGACAAGGTGGGCACGGCTTTACTCGTAAAGTTGTTTTATCAAAACAATAGTAATAATTGTGCCACTCTTTGTCAATATCGACCGATTAAAAGAATACGGAGAGGTTGTCTTTCCGTGGTTGAACAAAATGATTCGGAACTTCCAATTAACTGACGATTTGGGAATTGTTCCTGGGAGAGACCAACAGCCAGTTACGCCATAAGCTGTTCGAGAAGGTACCGTTGCCATGGCAGAAAATGCTGGATGCAGTGTGCAATCTTCAAGTAGTGGACAAGCTATGTCACGACAGCAGAACACCCCATGGTCCACCGTTCGAAAAATGCTATGAACAGTTGTGAAACGGTATCTCTAGTGTGGTTTCAAGCTATCGTGGATGCAGACGGTCGTCACATTGAGCACCGTTTGTTACCTGGAACGTCAACGTGATATGCCATTAACAAATGTTAACCTCTCATGTGGAAATTAAAATGTGGTTCTTTAAGTGGTTATTCGTTACTTTTCTTCTTCTGTCTTTACAGATGTTTCCGCAAAGTTTCATTGTCTTACGATCACTCGTTTTCATGGTGTATCTCTCAAGTAATGAAAGTGTAATTATAACCATCCAGCACATAAATCACCTAATAGATGGCGTCGAAAATTCCATGAGGCTTTTCGCGGATGATACTGCTGTATACAGGGTAGTCGCAACTCTATAAAATTGTAGTGAAATACAGGAACACCTGCAGAGGATCGACGCTTGGTGCATGGATTGGCGATTGACCCTTAACATATACAAATGAAACTTATAGCGCATTAACGGGCACAAAGACTCATTATTGTATGAGTACACGACTGCAGGACGAACACTGTAAGCAGTCACATCCATAGAATATCTAAGAGTATGTGCGTGGATTGTTTTAAGGTGGAATAACCACATAAGAGTAATCGCAGGTAAGGCAGATTGCAGACTGGCAAGTGAGATTCATTAGAGGAATCCTCAGCAAATGTAATTCACCTACAAAAGAGGTGGCTTACTAAACCCTCGTTCGACCAAAACTTTGTAAAATTTCTGCCTGAGTTATAGCCGTGGGAATCGCCGTCTTCCTCGTCGCTGTAGCATTCTATACCATTTCTTAAGAGAGCGAGTTATCATTTTAATTGGAGCGTTCCAATATAAAGTTCAATATGAAGTTAAAAATAGCAAATAAATAGTGTCAGAATAAAGAGAAACCTCACATCCTTGTAAGGTGGCAGATCGTAGCACCTTACGTGATATTTATTCAGAAAATAATATGTGACAGATACCACACGGACAGAGATAGCCATTTGACAGAACGATACTAGTATCAACATATCAAGGTTAATACTGGGTACGTAAGATTTTAGAACCGTGCGTATTATCATTGGGAACGTGGTTTGGACGGACACAGGAAAGAGTTGTTTGTGATGTCGAACAAGCGGGGTGGTCGGCAGCTGGCCAGTGCTTCACACGGCGGCTGCTTTGTCGTCTGGTTGGCACTTATGACCACAGGGGGTATTGGGGGAGCCGGAGACCTCACAGGTGGAAGAAGAGAGAGAGAGGGCGTACGTGCGGGACAGCGGGAGACTGTTTCCCGCCGTTGCGGCTAACAGGACACAAATACGGCGTGCCCATGAAAGGTGGGAGATCGGCGCGAAATTTTAGAGTCCTGATTGGCCGAAAAGCGTAGGAATACATAGGTTCGTTTGAGCAGTTACCAGACAGCGCCAGACAACACGGCGTACTGCGCATGCGCAGCTGCGATGTAGGCAGCCCGTGCTTGGTGCTTACTCTGCTCATACGCTTTTCGTCGCATTTCTGGTGGCACCCCTGCGGCATGTTGTTGAGAGGACATACAGAGTTGTACTTACAAGGGGAGGCCGCCAATTGTGAAATTCAGATTCGATTCATACTGCGCATAATAAAAGCTCATGGCCAGAGGTGTAATGTGGCAAAGCACCAAGATGCACTTCTCAGCCGTTGTCGAGAAAATCGACAGTTAAAAGAAACCGTTGCGGTGAAATACTGTCTACGATTAATGATTTTCTACAGCGTCATAGCGCAGCGGTAAGCGCTGGGGTTTGTAGTCCGAAGGTCGCCGGATCGAATCTCGCGCCATGCAATATTTTTTTATTATTAGTTTTTTGCAATTCAAATATATATAAACTATTAATGAATTGCTTATGCATGTTGGTGAAGGCGGATCGCTCTCCAATTGTACCGCCTCCATTTTTCTGTTTGTTTAACAGGGTGTACCAAAGCTGCCCCGTCCGCACTGATTTTCGACGATGTTATAAGTTGCGGTAGGGACCGCATATACCTTCTTTCGAAGTTAGCAGGCAACTACGCTGTTATGGGGCGGCTCGTTTCGGCCCATTCAACATCTGTCCTTCAAGTGTAACGAGCGAGTAACGGAGTTTATATTTCATACCTGCCACTGCAAGTTTGTGTTCCTGGGGTCTCTATTCTAATTCGAACGTTTGACTTACGCTATACATATTCGTTTCTACGTCTTCCGTTAACTATACGTGGTTAACATTATGAAGACAATTAATAACATTTATGAAATACAACTTTGTTTGCGGAAAACATAATGATGTTCGAAGTCGCCAGTTTTTCCACGACAAACGACTTTCAACAACTTATTATATGCATAATTGTTGCAACTGATTGCCGGGAATATATATATATATATATATATATATATATATATATATATATATATATTACAAAAAACAAATACTAAAAAAAAGTTGCATGGAGCGAGATTCGATCCGGCGACCTTCGGATTACGAACCCGAGCGCTTTCCGCTGCACCACCACGCTGTATAAAATTACTATTCGTAGAGAGTATTTCACCGCAACGGTTTCTTTTAACTGTCCATTTTCTCGACAACGGCTGAGAAGTGCATCTTGGTGCTTTGCCACATTACACCTCTGGCCATGAGCTTTTATTATGGGCAGTATGAATCGAATCTGAATTTCACAATTGGCGGCCTCCCCTTGTTAGAGCAATTGCTTTATCATATCCCACCCAGATAAAGGATGCAAATAAGGAAGCAGTTCTTCGCAATTATCATTTCAAAATTAGACTCCACAGCTCGAAGTACCATAACATTTTGCTATGGAGTGATTTTGACAGATTTTTTCCTTACTCTGCAATATTGTTATGTAGCATTTCCAACAGGTGTACATCTACACAGCAGTGCAAAAAGCTAGTAGGATGGAATACAAATTTCTTGCAAAAAAAGAAACAGTTTCTTGTGTGTAAATAATTACCAAGGTTGTCTGTGAGGCAAAGAAACTGCGCAGCTGACAGTTTATATTCTACTCTAGGAATAAATATGGAGCCATGTGGGGAGTTAAAACGATAAAACACGGTATGCTGCCAGTCTACAATTTAGCTTAGAATGGCATTCTATAAATTTAAGACGTAAATACAAATTAAGAAATAACTTCAGGCCTAGAAGAAGTACTAGACAAATGCCTTGTGATCGAGAAACACTTTCACAGAAGGCAGCTTTGTAAAATTCTGTTACAGCTGTCATTATATTTGAAACAAAATGTTTAGTTCAAAACTACTGACCAAATTTACCTACTTAGTCAGCTTCAAGTAAATGTTTACGTGTGTTCGTACGTATATAGCATTAAGAGATCTTACAGTGTCATAAAAGGAACAGGACATCAGAGACTACTCCAGCAGCATCGGAATTTCATAAACCATACTAAAACGCTTCATTCCGCTCTAATTGCACATTTCTATGTCCAGATGCACTCCGAAGTACCTGATATTCAGCTTTTCATGTGGTTTTCGTGATACCAATTTTCTTGGAGGTCCAGTACTGTATTCTCATGTTTGGTTCTATATTATGGTGTAATGTCATTCGTCCCAGAAAATGAAAATTTGCACTTGAAATTGAACGAAGTTGAAAGTAGCCAATAGTGCGGAATGAAACACTTCGTTTCAAATAAAATAACTGCATCAGCGGAAAAAAAACTAATAGAAGCGAATTTCTCTACAAAACAGACAGAAATAGCTCCATTAAGACATTAATGGTTAATTGCTAATCACGTGGAAATAATATAAAATCAGAAAACTGAAACCCCTAACTTATTTTGGTCTTTCATGGTTAGGGGAATGTATATTAATTCACTTGATGACTCCCGGCTACAGAAATATGTTGTGATTTTATTTGACATGGGAGCTGTAAACGAAGAGACCAGCAATATTACGAAGACACGAAACATATACACGGGTCACGTGGTGAAGGACCCCCTCGCCACTATAACTCAGGGTGCTCTGCGCATGCGCGAAACTGGCAGCTTGGGCGCGCCGGAAAATTTTTTCCGAGCAGCATCTGGCTAATTGCTGCTACTGCTCATACAGCAAACAGCCACGCTTCAAGTAGTCAGAAGCGGGAGGAAGGCACTGCTCATACGCGAATTCAGCTCTGCGGATGCGCACGAGCCCGCTGCCAACCGCTCATACGAACATGTGAGAGAAACGGGAAAGTTTGGCGGCAACAAGAACCGCACGAAAATTCAGATCCTGATTGGCCCAAAAAACGCGTATGGATACATGTGCGAGGAAGGACAAAGTTTGGTGGCAACAAGATTGGGACTCTGGTGTCCGCGGTGGTGCTAGGCGGACGCTGAAGGTCTGCTCCGCAAGAGCTCACAGGGGAAAGGCGACATCACGCTGGGACCTGGGACGACTGTCGTAATCTACGTGGTGAAGTATGGTAATATTAGAGCAAACATCTGGCAAAGTAGGGCATTATATTGAAACTGCGTACGGGATCCACTAGCTCTTTGTTTGAGCACTCTAATTCTGTGTCCGTCTAGGTGGAACTTCAGTAAAACCACTTGCGTGGCCAGTATTAACCCACGATTAGGGATAGAGCCTCCATTGTGTCAATGATAGTATAGTTAGTTTAGGGAATTAATTTGATTGTAATGTTTTAGATTAGGAATATTACTCATCCTGTTTTTAATGAATAAATGTAAGACTTAATAACAAACCACAAACAAAGCATATCATTTCCGTAGGTAGCAAACTACTGATAGAATAAGAATTTTATTAATAAAATAAATTATCATATTAATTCGATGCAAACGGCAGGGGCATATTCACGGCGTTAAACAGGGCCGATAAGTCAGATAGCAGTAATGAACTCAAGAAGTTTCATATTCATTATACCCCCTGCACGTTGCAACCTGAATACTGCTCGGCAGCCTGAGGTCCATAAAGATAGAGGAATAGGGAAGATTCAAAGAAGAGCAGCACTTTTCGTAAGATGGTCATTTAGTAAGTGCGAAGGCGTCATGGAGGCTCTCATCCAACTCCCTTGCGGCTGGAGTTCCGAGAGTGTTTGCTCCTAGAACAGTCAACCAACATATTCCCCCCAGTGGGCTCGCCGCTCTTTGGCGGGTTCGTGCTTGGCTACCACAGGGCTCCAGCCTTTGCAGCAACTTTTCCCTTCCGTGCTGCATGTCTATCCTCCTGCTATTCTTTTCTCCTCTCTTGAGGAACATTTTTGGCATGTTTTTGGAAACGTGTTCTGCATTTTCACTAGTCAATATCAGAACAGTCTCTCCACCGTTTTTCGTTCCTTTTTTTTCCTTCGTTCCCCTTTTTCTATCTTTCCTCCGTTTGTGGATCCTCTGTTTCTTCTCCCTTCGTGAGCGCTCCTGAAGGATGACCCACGCGTCTGACGCTTAATAAGTTACTGGGTAACGCGTAATTCTCAGTCCCGAGTCGACAGGTAGGGTTCGCACGTACCCCTGGTACAGGCCAGGCCAAGGGAGGGGTGATTGCCTGAGCTACTACTTTCCCAAATTGCCGATTGGTCCCTCTGTCAGGTGTTTGGGAGGTGTGACTTGAGTTGCGAACAACCACCTAAGGCGGGTGCTCCCCCTTCTGAGGGGGGCCCCCAGTTGGAAGGAGCGCGCCATCGGTGACGATGGCAATCATGGGAGATTTTCTCGCAATGACCCAATCATCTTCTTCACAGTCAACGTCTGCTAAACGTAAGCCGAATGAGGCTACAATTCAAAGACCCTCCCACCTGCACCACTGTTCCTCGTGGTATCACATACTGAAAATGGTCAGCTCTTTGTTGTGATAAATTCATTTACTGTTCAGAAAGGTGTTGTTCCAGTTGCCGGCCCAGTGAAATCCTGCTGTCGTTTACGTAATGGCACTTTCTACATCTGCATCTACATGGATACTCTGCACATCACATTTAAGTGCCTGGCAGAGGGTTCATCGAACCACATTCACAATTCTCTATTATTCCAATCACGTATAGCGCGCGGAAAAACGAACATCTACATCTTTAAGTGCGAGCTCTGAATTCCCTTCTTTTATTATGGTGATCGATTCTCCCTACGTAGTTCGGCGTCGACAAAATACTTTCGCATTCGGAGGAGAATGCTGGTGATTGGAATTTCGTGAAAAGATTCCGCCACAACGAGAAATGCCTTTGTTTTAATGACGTCCACCCCAAATCCTGTAACATTTCAATGTTACTCTCTTTCCTATTTCGCGTTAATACAAAACATGCTCCCTTCATTGAACTTTTTCGATGTACTCCGTCAGTCCTATCTGGTAAGCATCCCGACCCACGCAGCAGTATTCTGAAAGAGGACGGACAAGCGTATTGTAGGCAGTCTCTTTAGTAGCTCTATTACATTTTCTAAGTGTCTTGCCAATAGAACACAGTCTTTGGTGAGCCTTCCCTACAACATTTTCTGTGTTCCTTCAAATTTAAGTTGTTCGTGACTATAAGTCCTAGATATTTAGTTGGATTTGCGGCCTTTAGATTTGACTGATTTATCGTGTAACCGAAGTTTAACGGATTCCTTTTAGCACTCGTGTGGATGACCTCACACTTTTCATTATTTAGGGTCAATTACCAACTTTCGCACCATAAAGATACCTTTTCTAAATCGTTTTCTTTTCTTTTGGAGACTACTTCTGATTCTTAAGCATAACAACTGCTTGGACCTTTGCTCCTCCACAGCTATCCTGTTCATGCCGAGGCCCATCATAAGCTGAATTCTTCCCATGGTGTTATTTACACTATGCTGCTCGATGGTCTGACCGAGGCAGAAATCCAAACATACCTCACTGATCAGGGTGCCATTGCAGTCCATCAGGTAATGGAAAAGGTAGCTGCATCCTTAGTACCTACATTCACCCTTTTCTCATTTTTGGTAGAGTGGTGCTTCTGTCAAAAAGCTAAGCAGGCTATGAAGTTATCACAGTCCGAACATACATCCTGAATCCGATGCGCTGCTACCAGCGTCGTTGTTACGACCATACTCGAATGTCCTGTTGACACTCTGCCAAATGTGTAACCTGTGGCAGGGATGCTCACGACGGCGATTGTTCGCCTCCTTCTCCCGCCTGTATCAATTGCAATGGCGAGCATGCTGCCACCTCCCGAGATTCTCCCGTGTAGCTCAATGAGCGGGCCGTCCAGGAGGTCCAGATGAAGGAAAAAGTGCCTTACCCAGTTGCTCGCAAGTTCTTGGCTAGTGGAAAACCCTGCGCTCTAGCATACGGCACTCACAGTGCTGTTCTTGGTACATCTCGCTCCACGAAGGACATGGCCACGCAGACATGCGATCTCACATTCAAACCGCGGTTGTAAGATCCTCCAGTGCCATGGTAGCACCCCGTCTGCTCCTGCAGCTATGCAATAAGGCACCAAAATTTCGCGTCACAGGGCAAAGCCACCTACCTGCTGCACAACCGGCAGTTCGGAAAGGACAGAAGGAATACTCTTGCGAGGACTTCTTACATCCCTCCATCTAACAAATCTCTGAGTCTGCTTCTACCAACCGGATAGGCTCCAAGAAATCAAGCAAAGGCAAAAGGTCTTCTCCTTCGCCGACTCAGATTCTCTTTGACGGTGTCACCATGTGATATGCTCGCCCGGCCGACCTCCGTGTCGCCGGTGCGCACCATCAACTGTTTTTCAGCACTGAACTCCACAGACACAACTCACACTAAGCAGGATCTTCCAGTCTCTCGTCCTGCAGCAGTGAGTCTTAGAAGGCTGGCACTAAGCAGCCGCTGACTTGACACCCCTTCATTTTTTCCTTCCTCCCCTTTCCTCATCATGACTCTCCTCCAATGGAACGTTTGCACCCTCCGATCCTACAAAGAGGACTTACGGCGGCTCTTGGAATCAGAGCATCCGCTTGTTCTCTGCCTCCAGCAGACAGAATTGCGTCCTCACGACCGCTTTAAACTCTCGCATTTCTTCCCAGTCCACTTTGACCTTCCCCACAAGGTCAGTTTTCCACCTCATGGGGGAGTCACGCTGCTCATCCGGGATAATGTTCATAGTCAACCTGTGCCCCTGACTTCAAGCGGTTGCATTTTCCTTCTTCACTTCACCTTTTTCCTTTGTACCGTTTACATTCCTCCGTCATTCGGTGTCACCAGGGCAGACTTCCTGCAGCTTATTGGGCAACTCCCTTACCCATTTCTGCTGCTCAGTGACTTTAATGTGCACCATCCCCTTTGGGGTTCTCCCAGCCCTCTCGGCTGACCTTCTCAATCAACTTAATGTCATCTGCTTTAACATGGGAGCACCCACGTTCCTTCCAGACTCCATGCGTACCTATTCCCTCTGCCCAGCTTGCCCATCATTTCGAGTGGTCCGTTCTGTCTGACATGTACTCGAACGACCATTTCCTGTGTGCTATCTGTTTTCTGACTCCTACCTCACCTACGTGCACCCAAAAATGGCAGCTTTCTAAGGCCGACTATGGGCTTTACTCCTCCCTGGAAACCTTCGACGAACAACATTTCCCCAGTTGTGATCTCCGCGTTTTTAACCGTCACCATACGATGGGAAACTGCATTTGTTATAAACAGTTGCGCGTGCACAATGTCGCGTTCTTCGGGATAGCTGAGAAGCTAGTTGGATTTCCTTTAGCAGTTATTTCAACAGTTCCTCTTCCTCTACCGCCGTGTGGGCCAACCTCCGACGGCTCTCTGGAATCAAGGTCCATTCCCCAGTTCCCCGCCTGACAGCAGCAGATGATGTCATAGTCGGCCCTACTGCTATCTTCAACACCTTGGGCCGCTATTTTGCTAAGATTTCGAGCTCCATCCACTATGACTCTGCCTCCCTCCTTCGAAAACGAGTGGAGAAGGCTCGGGCGATACCTTTCTCTTCTCAGATCGTGAGTGCGAGAATGCTGCCTTTACTATGAGGGAGCTAGATCATGGTCTTTCTTCATCCCGATCCTCCGCTTCAGGGACGGGGGATACTGACATTCAGAAGTTGCAGAACCTTTCTCTTCCGATCAAGCACTTTCTCCTTCATATGTACAATCGCATCTGGGCAGAGGGCACGTTTCACAGACGCTAGCGTGAAGTTAGTTATCGCCCCATTTCTCTTACCAGTCTTGTTTGCAAGGTGATGGGATGTGTGATTCGTACCCAGTTGGTATTGTGGCTCGTGTCTCGCAATTTACTGACCAATGCGCAATTTCGAAAGCGCCGTTCTGCAGATGATCACCTCGTCACTTTGTCAACCCATGTCATGAATGGTTTTATGCGGAAATACCAGTCTGTGGTCGTGTTTTTCGGTTTGGAGAAAGTCTGCAACACCTGCTGGAGGACTGGTATCTTCCTTACTGTCTAGATGTGCGGGCTCCCGTAGCCGCATGCCCCGTTTCCTTCAGGACTTTTTAAAAGGCCGAGGTTTCAAGGTACGTATTGGTTATGGCTTGTCGGACACCTTTGTCCAGGAAAATGGTGTGCCTCAGGGTTCCGCCCTGAACGTCGTCGTCGTCCTCGTTGCTATCGCCATTAACCCTATAATGGCCTGTCTCCTGTTGGGCATTTCCGTCTCCCTTTTCGTTGACGATTTTTCGATCTACTGCAGTTCTCCACGGACTTGTCTACTTGAGCGGCGTCTTCAGCGATGTCACGATCGTCTTTACTCATGGAACATCGACAATTGCTTTCGCTTTCCCACTGACAAAACCGTTTGTATGAACTATTGGCGGCACAGTAGGTTTATTCCACCGTCTTTACTTCCCGGGCCTGATGCTCTTACGTTCGTAGAAACTACGAAATTCCTGGAGCTAATGCTGGACGGGAGACTTATGATAATCCCACACTTCTTTCCTGGCCGCCCACTGTACGCGGTCCCTCAGTGTCCTAGGTGTCCTCAACGGTATTTCCTGGGGAGCGGATCGGACCACCCTCCTCCGCTTCTGTCGGTGCTTTGTCGATTAGAAACTAGAGTATGGGTGTTTCGTTTATGCATCTGCACTTCCTTCCTTCTTACACCGTCTCAATACTATCCACCATCATGGCATCCGTTTCAACACTGGCGCCTTTGACACTAGCCCGGTTAAGAGTCTGTATGCCGAAACTTCCGAACTGCCACTGTAGTACCGCCATGACGTTCTCCTCAGGAGATACTCATGTCGTTTGTCTGCCATTCCCACTCTATGCCTCCTTCTTCGATGATTCCTTTGATCGCCAGTATGGGGAGCGTCCCCTTTCTGTTACCTCCTGGAGTTCACTTTCGACTGTTGCTCCTGCAGCTTAACTTCACGTTACCTGCCACTTGCCCGATGAGTGAGAACCCTTCACCACCTTGCCTTTGTGCGGCGGCCCGTGTTCACCTTGGCCTTCATTCGCTTCATAAAGACACTACTCCAGCCTTGCTCTATCGCCGTAAGTTTTACGACCTTCGTACTGAACTTCATGATAGTACCTTTGTGTATAATGAGGGCTCTCGGACTGACCGTGATGTCGGGTGTGCCTTTGTCGTTGGCATCGACGATTGTCGGTATCGGCTTCCGGAACACTGCTTAGTATTTACAGCAGAGCACTTCACCCTGTATCAGGCCACGGAGTACATCCGGCGACACAGGCTTCTTAGTCGCGTCATCTGCTCCGACTCTCTGTGCCCTTCAGAGCCTCCGTGTGCTGTGCACCGTCCATCCTTTAGTGGCACAGGTCCAGGAAAACTATCACTTGCTCACTCTTGATGGAGCCACTGTGATGTTTAAGTGGGTTCCTGGTCACATCGGTCTGACGGGAAATGGGGCCGCTGACGCTGCTGCCAAAGCTGCAGTCCGCGTATCTCGGTCCTCTAGTTCTTCTATTCCCTCCGATGATCTCTGTGTTGCCCTCTGTCAGCAGGTGGTGTCACTTTGGCATTACCATTGGTCCTCCCTTAATGGGAACAAGCTCCGGGTTATTAAGCCTCTTCCAGCGGCTTGTACGACCCACTCACGGCCCTCTAACAGCGAGGAGATCATTTTAGCTAGGTTGTGTATTGGGTTCTCTCTTTTTAGCCATCGCCATTTGTTAAGTGGTGCTCCCCCACCACTTTGTGCTCATTGCCCTCAGCCGTTGATGGTTCGCCATTTCCGGACGGAATGCCCTCTTTTTAACCTCTTACGTTCTCATCCATGTTTGCCGTCTGAGTGATCAGCCGTTTTAACGAACGACGCGCAGGCTGTCGACCGAGTCTTTTTTTTTAATCCGACGTAGCAATATGGCGAAGGATATTTAATCTTTACTTCAGGACCTCCGTTTCTCTATGGCGTATTTTATTGATCTCTCTCCTTGTTTTAGTTGTTTTTTCTTCTGTCGGCTGGTCTTAACGTGCAGTCGTTTTTAACTCCTTTTTTTTTTTTTTTTGCTTTGTGTTCTACGGTTCTGACATGGACATGTATGACCCTAGTTGTTTTTGCGCCCTGAAACAAAACAAATCAACCAATATACTGCTTACTCCTACGTATGTCTCACGAACAGACCATGAAGGTAAAATTAGTGAGATTTGAGCTTACACGGAAGCTTAGCAAACAATCATTCTTCCCGCGAACAATTCGCTACTGGACCAAGAAAACGAGGAGTGGCAGCGGTACGCAAGGTACCCTAAGCCACGCACCGTAAGGTGGCTTGCGGGGTATAAATGTAGGTGTACAGACCACTACGTATGCGTAGACGAACTTATTCCAACAATCCAAGACATACATCAGTCTCTCTTTCACATCATAACAGTGTATCTCACCAGACAACCACACCGACGCATGAGAACGTCGCTTTTCGCAGTGACATTCCTGGATAAATGGTTCTCGCATTTCTTGCCACGTCAGATTTGTATGCAGTCTCAAGCTTTCAACGACTTCCTTCGTCGTCATAGTCAAAAATTTTGTAGGCTTTGTGGTATACTGATCTTGGTCACGAAACTTCCTTACGCTGCTAGTGAATATGTCTATAATGAAAGAACATTGGAAGCGATGCTGATTTCGGTAGATTGTGAATGGCTCAGTTTATTTCTCTGTTGCCTTTAGCATCAAGTCCCCGTTGCCATGCACAACCATTGTTCCGGTTAAAGTTGTTGGTGCACTATCTGAATTTCAAATGTTCAAATGTGTGTGAAATCTCATGAGACTTAACTGCTAATGTCATCAGTCCCTAAGCTTACATCCTACTTAACCTAAATTATCCTAAGGACAAATACATACACCCATGCCCGAAGGAGGACTCGAACCTCCGCCGGGACCAGCCGCACAGTCCATGACTGCAGCGCCTTAGACCGCTCGGCTAATCCCGCGCCGCTATCTGATTTTAACGGTGTTATTAATGGCAGAATCGTGGGTAAGCAAATGTATGTGATAAGATTTCAGTTTCGTCAAACGTAATGGTATGTTTGTTAGTGAGGCTGCGTTCGTAATGTGGAAGTTCTGTGACTCCATGATATCTACATGACATGATTCGGCCAGCTAAATAAAGTACCACACGGTCTTCAGATAACTCTTGAGACTGCATACAGACCTGACGCGGCAGAAAATCCGTGAAGCATAATTCTCATACGTGAATGATCAGAAACGTCGCTTTTTGGTGTAACTATATCTACAAGGCGTAGCTCCTTACTATATGTAGATCATTCGCTGATTCAGAACTATGTGTAGCCTGCTGCTGATTCGGATCTATGTGTATCCTGTTGGTGATTGGCTGAAGGGAGATCCCCACTGCTGAAGAATTTTGCTTTACTGACGACAGAATGACGTTACGGAGCTTGAAAGCAGAGCTAAAGAGGTCCAAACGATAGCTAATAACGACAAGAACATAGAAACATCATAATTAGCGTGGTCTGAGGCGTCTTGTCCCGGTCCCCCCCCCCCTCCCTGTCGGAGGTTCGAGTCCTCCCTCGGGCATGGGTGTGTGTGCTGTCCTTACCACAAATTTCCAATTTTCCATCATAATCATATTGTTCAAACTGTGAAATAAGCTATATAACGTACAATACACACAAAACATATATTCCGTTCTGCTTAGAAAGTACGTACATGCCGTACCCTAACACGCAATCAGTGAAGCAGATCGGGACCCCGTGCTATGTATTTAATTATAAATCCATTTCTGCATGGTGACAGTGAAATAAGCCTCTACCTTGCCGTAATATCAACGACATTTGTACCTCTATTCAAACAGCTACTAGGCAGTCAGGTACAACTTGCAGAACAAGCGCGGCTATACGGGCGGGGCGGAGCTGTGATCGGCAGCAGAGATTTGCAGCATGTCGGGCAGCGGGTCGACAACCGCGCTGAGCAAAACGAGAACCAGGTGTCTAGACAGCGCTGCACCGCCAAGGACGCAGCGTGCGCTGCAGCCCCTGCTCTGATGTCTACCTGCACACGTCTGCAGCCCAATGGAGCCTGCCAGCACCACGCAGATGTCTGCAGTCCCATTTGCCCCTGCTCGCACTAATGCATCCTTCCAGTCTCATTTTGCATTCCAACGTTAAGGTATTTAACAGGGATGCTGTTTACTAGCTCTGCCTGCACTAATCTCTATATACAGACGACTACTGTCTCAGTATGTCTATGTACATTAATACTTCCACCAGATGTCTGCAATATCATTTTGCCTACCTGGTCTTATGTCTCTATACAGATGTCTGCAGTTACCTCTGCCCTTGCATGCACTAGTATCTCTGTACATATGTCTACAGTGCCACTGACACTACCCCCACAATGTGTTGTTATTGGCGCCATAATAATCTAGCAAGTCAATCCTATAAATCTTTTAAAGTGTTTTGAAAACGGAGATAATCTTGCAATCAGCACATCAATCACTGGTCCTTCAGCATTATCATAGTTAATTAGCTTTTACCGCTGTTTCTGGATAAAAACCTGTTCTAGACTTCTCTGCAGAACACTACTAGTAGCTACTGTTTTAAGAAGTGAAGCTTTTCTTGCTTGCTAGATCATGCTATTTACCCTTCTTCCAATAAATGATCCCCTACGTTTTTGTGTGGTGAAGATTGCAGCAAAAATTTTTCTATGTCATTTGCAACATGCTTAGCCTGTTTAATTTTAATGTTGTAACGTTCAATATGACAATCACATCTTTTACATATATCGTTCACCAGTCGCATAACTTCAATGCGAACCTTTTCAGTATCCTTTGTGCACCTCCTTCTAACCCTGTATTCGTAATTAGGCTCTGTGTCTCGCTAGTCAAATTGAGAACTGGTAAAACAAACTTCGTACAGCTTCTCTGTCCCACTTGAACAAGTTTGTGTGGTGGTTGAGGTCTGCTCCTGTATTCATTAGGAGTCAATTTCAAATCCCGACATAGGCAGCCAGATTTTAGTTTCTCATGACTTTGATACCTTACTTTAGGTGGATACCAGGATAGTTCCTTTGAATTGACTACTGGCCTATTTCGTTAATCATTATTGTCCAGCCGAGAGTTGACTCCGATTTTACTGATCTCAATATGGACTGGAACTTAAACTTCAAACTTATTACGTTCCAACAATTCTGCTTTGGCATTTAGTTTCTCAAAAGAACTCTGAAGCACCTTAATTTTCTAAATCGGTGCACCACATCATTCTTTGTTATGTGTGGTAAAGGGAAAGTTACAGCTTTCATTTCGGTATGATTTCTTATGATATCGGACTTCTCTGATTATTCCACAGTGGTTATTTCCTGGTTTTTATGTAGGAGTGAGCAATGTGTTGTCTGTTTCTTCTTCGAAAGTACTTTCTCGGAATTTTGACAGTGAATCTCGCCGCGTTGCTCATCGCGTCTCTTGCTACGTCTGTCTCTGGAGTTGCACAAATAATATACACGACGACCTCGCGCTTACTAAACAAAGTCGTGATGAATCGAGATGTTCTTTTCAGAGGTTCTATATCGTTGACGACGCTAACTTGAGCCATACGCTGACTGCAGTTGCACTGCGACTGATAGTATCCTATAAATATAGGGTTTTCGTAGGCTAGTGAAACGTCAGACAGATTCTCAGGTTACTTTAAACTTAAGGAACGGGAACATAATCCGCCGTAACGCATATGGGCAACCTTCCAACAGAACGCTAAACAGTTTCAGATCCACGTTCACATCACTACGTTCCGGTCTACATTAGCAGTTAGCATCAGCGAAATCGGAGCACTGACTAGCAACTCCAGCTTTATTCCGAGCAAATAATTTAGCCGTAGTTTTTCCGAAGTGAGGTCAATATGACATGCTGTTTGAGGTACCCGTGGTGGAGCCTCCAGATAGCATCCCGTATGTTTGAGATGTCGTTATGGTCGGAACTCAGCTCGATATTGGGATATCCTCTATTAATTCTATCTGGTAAGGCCCCCAGACCGGTGAGCAGCACGCGGTACTCAATAATTGCTCAAACGAGAGCGTCTGGCCTTCCTACAAGTAATTTTATAGAGTCGTTCCACTTTAAACGCCTCGAACGCAAACTACTAAACATTTTACGGTTGCCACTATTTGCAGAGATCTATTGGCTGTTACGCACTAGGAAGATACAAAGCGTCTACACCTATTGTCCTCCTTTCTTCCAGTACACATTCGCTCCGTGTTTTAATTGCCTTAACGACATGATCTAGTTAAGTCACTCAATAAAATCATTACTTCTTCCTTCAAGTCTAGTTAACTGCAGATAATTTTGAACTATATTCTCATCTGTGTTGTATTGGGTGTATCCTGTATTTCTCGAAATGTTTCAAAAGTCAGAGCGAAGAAAACGACGTAATCCATAAAGCGAAGGATTTGTATGTTGGCCGGCCGCTGTGACCGAGCGGTCCTAGGTGCATCAGTCCGGAACTACGCTGCTGGTACGGTCGCAGGTTCGAATCCTGCTTCGGTCATGGATGTGTGTGATGTCGTTAGGTTAGTTAGGTTTAAGTAGTTCTAAGCCTATGGGACTGATGACCTCAGATGTTAACTCCCATAGTGCTTAGAGCCATTTGACCATTTGATTTGCGTGTTGCCGATACAGCCTGTCGCTGGCTACCTCTAGTTGATTCCAACTGAATTATTTCTGAATCTGTTCTAAAACATCTTTCCCAAAATGAGTTAGCTTGCTACAGATAGCTTTTACGAAACCGAGAAAAACTTTCATTGTATTCACTCTGATGGTTGTAACTAAGATAACGACATCCTGCTTAGTGTAACATGCGCGCCAACCAATCTATGTATTCATTTAACTTTCTAAATATTTCAGTTGCTTTAAATTCTCTGTTGTGTCATAACCTCTTTGCTTTACCTGAATTATTCGCGTATCCGTCACTAGATATTTTCATTTAATCTGGTACACATAATAGCACTTGTGTTGAAAGTTGTATGAGGGGCGTCCAATAAGTAATACAACACTTTTTTTCTAAAAGTAAGTTGGATTTGTTCAGGATTCCAATACACGATACTATTTCCCACTCTTTTGGCTACAAAACCTTATTTTTCGACATAATCTCCGTTCAATGCGACGGCCTTACACCACCTTACTGGAAGGGCCTGTACGCCCACATGGGACCACTCTCCTGGTCAACGTCGGAGCCAACGTCTCGCTGCATCAGAATCTCCCCATCACTCATTTACTACTTCCCGCAGAAGTATTGCGCCAAACAAATAGTCCGTAATTGCTCTTTATGGTCTTCTGTTACGCGGAGAGTAACCCATCGGGCACACATCTTTGAGTACTCCAGCTGCTGGGCGAGTGTGTCAGCACTACCAATAAATACATCCAGTTGAGCAGCGAGGTGTTTGATTGTGCTACGTCGATCACCTGGAATGAGAATGTCCGCACGTTCCGCCATTGCAGGAGTCACAGCTGTGTGCGGAAGACCGGCACGTGGAGATCGAACAGGCTTGAACGACCTTATTGTGATGAAGACAGACGCCTCTTCCGACAACGCACGCTGCTCTTGTTCACTGCCACGTCTCTGTAGACACTCTACAAACGTGTATGAATATCTGTGATGCTTTTGTTATGCGCAAAAAAAAAAAAAAACCTCAGTGATAGCTCACTGCTTTGGACGCGCCCCCGTTACAGCCGCCATGCCGCCATTTTGAAGACTACGTATAGCGCGCCGCCACCTATCGGCACCACGTGAAACTATAGCGGCTCAAGCGGGAATATTCTACGATGTCCCACAACGTATCCCGCATTTTTTAACCGAAATTGAACGAGAAAAAATATGTTGCATTATTTATTGATCGTCCCTCGTATTTTCTTTTCTTTTTCCTTCCTCACAGATTTGTGTGATAGAATTTCTTACTAACAGTGACGTTGTAATACCTGACACAGTACTCGTTAAAGCCTGTGCTATGGTAAGTGAGCGGGATTCACCTTATGAGAAAGGATTTTCGCATATATATCGACCGCGTGTACCTGAATGGTAGCAAATCAGACTTACATCCACTCTGTAATAACAATGATCCGCAAGCAAGTTCGAAATGCAATTACACGTCAAGATGGATCACAAGCAAACCAGAAGATGCTACCAAAGTGACAATAATGCCTCATTAGGCATTAGGCATTAATTGAGTTTCTTCCCTGTACAAGTTGATATATATTCATGCAAAACAACAAGTTGTAACACTGCATAATATAGTAGAATTTTAGAACCAGAAAATCTATTGAACTGATAGTTTCACGTTCTGTACTGATATGGAATATCAAGAATACATAACACTACACTATAATGTTTACTACAAAACTTTATACTGTCTATTAATCTGATTAAAATCGGGCATAGATTACCCTAGAAATTGTACTTTTATGTCACACACACATAATGTCAATTTTGATAAAGATAAAACACTGATAAATTTTGACTTTTATATTGACTTTAACTTTTGCTGGTCAAACCAATTTAGAACACTTCGGAATTCAAATGAATGAGGGGGGGGGGGGGGGGACCCTCAAACTGTTATGCTCGCTGTATTAAAAAAAATGATTACTCAATTTATTATTCGCTCAAGATTTCCAGTATATAAGTTACTAATCTTTTCATCTTATTTACTGCTCATTTAAATGCCTTTAAATCTGTCTCGAAATAATAAACTTCATTACTATATCAATACTAAAGATATCTTTCGACTTCGTTAGACCTTCGCTATTCATTTACTGGTTCATTAACAAAACATTTCTTTAAACACCATTGTAATATAGCTATTTTTGCAAATAATTATTATTAACACAATTTTTAATTTTCATTTCGGGACATTCGGATCGCACAACATTTGGAAAGGACCCTGTCTAGGTTAGTTGTGAGGATAATTAAATGATGGAAAAGTTCTGGTAAAATTTAGGTTATCATTGCACCAAACAAACACAGTTCACTCTCTGATCCATACGAATACAGTACTAAAAGTTTCAACCTGCTAATATCGATGCGGCGGTTGGCGGGCGGCGGGATGGCGAAGCATAGAGCACACATACGATCACAGCTATGGCTCTTGATGTATCGGCACTTTAATTCTTCAATACTTTAATTCTTCAATACTTTTCCATTTAGTGCCTATGGAATTTTGCCATGCTGTGTGGGCGTTACAACGGCATACCCAAGGCGCAATGAAGCTATGTCTTCCAGGAGAGCCTCCTCGCTCCAGAAGGTGTTGCTCAAACCAGTGCCAAATTCCAATTGCTACTGTGCCCGTTGTGCCGTGCAGTGCCCGCGCGCATTTTTCCACGCTCGCTTGCCATCCACCTTTTACCGCTTCCTGACAGACCGGGTATTCACCCGAGGTTTTGCATTCTACATATCCTAACACATTGCCTACGTATGGACCAGACGCACTGTTACAATTTTAAACATCTTACAACAGTTTCAACATTTGTTACATTTCAAGTCTATTAAAATATTACTTGACATTTGACATAAACATTAATATTCACATTGAAACTTATTTACAGTTTTCTTAACATATTGGCATGAAACAAAAAGAAATGAAATCAGAACATCAATTACACAAGTTTATCGTAAAATCAGATGAAAAGAATTACTTATATGTACAATAGTACAGAGTAGTTGTTGTTACAACGTCTTTAGAACTTTAGAACATAGTGTTCATTATTCTCTTTTTACCTATTTAATCTGCAATTTCCTCATTATATAGAGTCGTGTTTTTGTTAGTTATGTAGATGTGGCACCTTCCGCATTTAAACTGAAATTCTCTCGATAAATGTGGGTGAACTTTACCTAACGAATTTAGCATGTAACAAATTTAACTTTTTACTTGCTTAAAACTGTATTTTATATAAATGACCTTACAGTTAATGGTGTCGTTGTACCCAAATGGGGCTATAGACTCAGTATAAGCCTATTATAGAAAAGATTAGAGACTTTCATATTTAGAGGCTCTAGAGGTTCCAACCTCTGTGTCCTGTGTCCTGTACGAAGAAAACGAAGGTGCACTAGATAATCATCTCAAAATTTTTTGAACTGGCTATGCTTCACAGCTTTCACGTAATTGAGAACTTATATCTTGTAGAACCGCATAAGCACTCCGTCTTCGGGCCACAAGTGGCCCATCGGGACCATCCGACAGCCGTGTCATCCTCAGTTGAGGATGCGGATAGGAGGGGCGTGTGGTCAGCACACCGCTCTCCCGGTCGTTACGATGGTTTTCTTTGACCGGAGCCGCTACTATTCGGTCGAGTAGCTCCTCAATTGGCATCACGAGGCTGAGTGCACCCCGAAAAATGGTAACAGCCCATGGCAGCTGGATGGTCATCCATCGAAGCGCCGGCCACGCCCGACGGTGTTTAACTCCGGTGATCTCACGAGAACCGGTGTATCCACGTAGATCCGCATAAGGTACTGTTAAAATACATTTCTTTTTTGTGGGAACTGTTTTACATCGTATCAACCAATAACGCTTATATTAGCATAACAACGGCGTCGTTGATAGTACATGTCAATATATTCAGTAAAGATTTTACTGCCAAGTACCATAAAGTATTTAGTTTTCTTGTGTTCGCGCCTCCTCTTCGACAGAGCGAGATGGCGCGCCTGGGAGGGCAGGGCGATGGTTCAATCCCGTGGCTTAGATTTTCCGTGATTTCCCCAAATCGCTACAGGCAAGTGCTGGGATGCTCATTTGAAACGGAACGGCCGACATTCTTCCCAACACTTGATACAATTCGAGCTTTCGTACCGTCTCTAATGACCTCGATGTTGATGGGACGTTAAACCCAATATTCCTTCCTTTCTCTAAGCGTCTCCGTCTTCCAATAACAACCACAACCTGCATTCATTTGAACCTCCTTACTGTATTGTTTGCTGGGTTCTTCTCTACAACTTTTACCCTCCAAACCTCACTCCATTACCAAACTGACGATTCCTTTATGCTTCAGTATGTGTCCTATCAAATGATTTCTTCGTTTAGTGTAATTCCTTTTTCCCCTAATTTAATTCAGTACCCCCTCATCAGAAATTGCGTCTACTTATCTAAACTTTAATATTCTCCCGTAGCACCACATTTCTACATCTACATCAATACTCGGCAACCCACGTGACCATCTAACGGTATATGACGGATGGTATTTCTAGTACCACTAATTGATTCCTCCTTCCCTGCTCCACTCACGAATGGCGCGTGGGAAGGTTCAAATGGCTCTGAGCACTATGGGACTTAACTGCTGAGGTCATCAGTCCCCCAGAACTTAGAACTACTTAAACTTAACTAACCTAAGGACATCACACACCCATGCCCGAGGCAGGGTTGGATCCTGCGACCGTAACGGTCCCGCGGTTCCAGACTGTAGCGCCTAGAACCGCTCGGCCACTTCTGCCGGCAGGCGCGTGGGAAGAATTATTGTCAGTAAGCCTCTGTATTAGCTGTAATGTGTCGAAATTTTTTTTGCGGGGTCATTTCGCGAGACGTATGTGGGAGGAAGTTACATGTTGCCATACTATTCCCAGCACGTTCTCTCTTAATTTCAATAGTAAACCAGTCCGTTATGAAGAACACCTGTCTTGTAGCGTCTGCCACTGCAGGCTGTTGAGCATCTTTGTAACGCTCTCGCGCCAACTAAACGATCCCGTGACGAAACGCGCCGTTCTTCATTGGAACTTCTCTAGATCTTCTATCAATCCTACCTAGTAAGGATCTCAGACTGATGAACAGTACTCAAGAATCGGTCAAAGGAGAACCTGATAAGTCGCTTCCTTCGTGGTTGAATTACATTTTTTAAAAATATTTTCCTATGAATCTCAATCTAAAATCTGTTTTTCCTATTATTCGTTTTATGTCGTCATTCCACTTAAGGTCGGATATTTTGTAGAAGATGCTACTTCCAGCAACCTGTCATCAAAGGTGTGTTTGTACATTTGTGGATTTCTTATCCTACGTATGCGCAATATGTTTCATTTATTTACGTTAAGGATCAATTGGCAGTCCCTTCACCATTTATCAAACCTCTGCAGGTCAGATTACAAATACCAACATTCCTCTGGCATTTCTACCATCTTGTAGCACAGCGTTACGAGGTTTCTGACATTTTCTATCAGATCGTTTATGTATATTATAACAGTAACGGTCTTATCACACCTCCTAGGGATATTCCTGAAATTGTCTCTGCATCCTTCGATTTTGTTCCGTTAAGATAGACGTGTTGAGCTCTCCCTGCAAGGAAGACTTGAATCCAATCACGAATTTGATTCAATACTCTGTAAGCTCGTATTTTTTTTTTTCAGTAAACGGCAGTGAGGGACAGTGTAAAATGCTTTCACGAAGTCTAGGAAAACGGCGTGAACCTGAGCGCTGACTTCTACAGCACCGTGGATCTCATGGAGGAACCGGGCGAGCTGAGTTTCGCAGGATCTCTGTTTGCAGTATCCATGTTGATTTTTGTGGAGGAGATTTTCTTTCACCAAAAATTTCTTAATACGTGAGCATAAAACATGCTCCATAATTCTGCAACAGACTGACGTCAGTGATATTGGTTTGTTTGGGGGAGGGGACGAACAGTGAGGTCATCGGCCCCGTCGGATTAGGGAAGGATGGGGAAGGAAATCGGCTGTGCACTTTCGAAGGAACCATCCCGGCATTTGTCTGAAGTGATTTAGGGAAATTTTTGGAAATTTGTGGTAAGTTCTATGGGTCAAACTGCTAAAGTCAGCGGTCCCTATGTTTACACACTACTTAATGTAACTTAAACTGACTTACGCTAAGGACAACACACACACACCCATGCCCAAGGGAGGACTCGAACCTCTGACGGGGGAGCCGCGCGAACCGTGGCAAGGCGCCTTAGATTTAGGGAAATCACAGAAAACCTAAATCAGGTTTGAACCGCCGTCCTCCCAAATGCGAGCGATATAGGTCTACAGTTATGTGCGTGTGTCCTACGGCCCTTCTTGGAAGCAGGAGTGACCTACGTTTTTTTTTTTTTTTTTTTTCAAGGTACCCTTCGTTGGTTGCCCCAACGACCTAATAGGGAAGCAAGTTCTTTCGTATAATAACTGTAGAATTTTATAGTTATGAGGCTGTGTTGAGAAGTAATGCCCCCGAATTTTTAATGTGAAAACTCAGCTTTTTAAATAAAACAAACGTTATTCACATTCTACAGCTTTACTCCTTATGTCTACATAGTTTTTTCTCAACATAGTCACACTGGCGATACCTCTCCCAACGAGAGACCTGTTTGTCGATAACGTCACTGCAGACTGTTCACTTTGTTGACAGAGCCACAACCTCACCTCTGCTGGCACCGCTTCGTCACTATCAAACTGAAGTCCTCGAAGCTGGTCTTTGAGTTTTGGAGACAGATGAAACTCGAATGGGGCCACGTCTGAACAGTATGGAGGATGATCGATGACTGTGGACCCAAGGTATTGGATGCTGCAGCTCTCATATGTGGGCTGGCATTCTCATGCTGAAGGAGAGGGTGCTCCATCTGTGGACGAACTCTTCGAATACGAAACTCGTTTACAACACGCTGTTTCTCACCCACAGACATAGTTAAGTTATGCACCGCCACGTTACACGCTACAATTCGGAGGTCTGTAGCGGCAGAGGGCTGCAAATGTATAGACACGAAGAATACAGATGTATAACGTTAATAAAATTTGTTTTATATAAAATGCTTGAAGATTTTTCACATAAAAATTCGGAAACTTGACTTTTCAGCACTCCTATTAACTACAAGACGGAAGTGCAATGTGTTACACCATGAAGCATTAGACCAATATTTATCAACGTTTGTTCATATGTTCTTCAGGTAACGAGTATTAACTGTTTAAACTTTCATTCCATTGGGAACGCGTAGACATCATCAACATGAGTAGTTGGTGTGACCCACAGGGCTACGAATACGCTCTTGTATTCACTGCAGCATGTAAAAAATGAGCCTCCGAATATAATCTCGGTTATTTTATTGCCATTTCTGAAACACATGCTGTTTCAGTTCATGAATGTTGGTGGCTGGACGCTGGTGCGAAAGTATTTGGCCTCCCATCGCATCTCCTATATCCTCTGTTGGTAACAAATCAGGGGACAGAGCAAGGCTGATAAGGAGACACACATTCCTCAATACGTTTGTCACATGAACTGCACTGTGGGGTCTTGGATTTGCTTGCTGGAACATGCTGTTTAGTGCCCTGGTTATGAAGGGTAGGACAATGGGGTTTACTATTCTTGCCATATACTGGTAAGCATTCAGCCTACCTTCAACAATTACCAAATTAGTCCACTTGTCAAATCGAATGGTTTCCCACGGCATGATTCCAGGGTTTGGAGAAGGATGGGTCTCGAGGACTGCTGCTTCCTGTGAGCTTCCGCCAGATCGTCAGAGTGTTGTCTAACCCAGCGCCACAAATGAAGAGACTCATCGGTGAACATCACAGAATGCCACTCAGAGTCCCAGTTGATTCTGGCTCCATACTATGTAAGTTTCTGTTGTCTGTGGCATGGTGTCTACGGTTGGATGCATGACGATAAGAGATTTCAACCTAGCTACCTGTAATCTGTACTTAACGGTTCGTGGTGACACTTTACTGGCAACCCCTGCACGGATTATCTTCCCGTGGAGTATTCCTTCTGGAACGACCTGTGCCTAATCTTCTTGCTCCATTGTTGTCCTGACGTCATCTCGCTACCACTCGATGTGCAATCACGGCACTACAACCATTCCCTTCATCCCAATGATGTGACCATCCTCAAAGTCCGAAAGATGGTGGTAAGCTTCGAGTGTGCATTCTATGGGGTCGCTGTGTTGCGCTCTTTAACTGAAAAATCTCAGTAACGATAGATACACTCAGTAGCCACCATATACTCACACCGTTCTCCTTCTATAGGAATGGCTTTTTTCTGTTCTAAAAATAAGTTCACATAATGATGAAATTTTAATCAGCATCTCCCACAGCCAATGAAATACTAGAGTATCCTAGCTGAAGTTCAGTGCCGAGGTGAAAACTAATATTTTTAAACTGAAAGGAGTTAATCACAATTGAAATCTTTCAAATATACTTTTATCATTAAAGAATAACGGGATCTGCCTTTCGTGTCTCTTTCTCTCTTGTCCCAGGAACAGATAGAAATTTTCTATGCAAATGAAATTTCTTAGTAATTACAACGTAACCACTAAATAAAACAGAATACTTTATTTTTGATCAAGTGCCTTCATAGTTTTGTCATACTATTGTTTTGAACTATTCATCTGTATGGGAGTCACGCTGAAAGTGTGCAAACTTCATATAGGTAGTTGATTAACTGTGTGGGAAATCGGGGTTTCCCAAACCTGTGCATGCAATCCGTCGTGTGGTTTGTGGTAAATAATACGAGCTCACTCAAAACGAACTCCAGAATTAGCTCAGTGAACACCAGACAGGAGGACAGTTTTTACTTATTTACAGAATGATATACACCAATAAACAGGTTTTAATAGGTTTGTTACAAAACTGAAAGATCCGAATAACAAACCCCATAATTCCATATCTGACTCTAGACACTTCAAAACATTTACGTAGGCAGTGTTCTGCAGCTTGACACATTTGAAAAATGCAACATCAAACCAGAAAAAGCTGCATTCTTAGCAACTGTTGATGATTTTTATCGAAATTTTCAAATTAAAGCACTTTCTTGAGGCATATTATAGTTACCAGCAGAGGGCTGCAAATATCTGTAACGAAGAATGAAGTTGTAGTGTGTTAATACTTTTTCTTTATTTAAAAAGCTTTAAGGGTTTTCACATAAATAAGTTCGGAGGTATTACTACAGTGCGCCCTCGTAAAACATACTCTGTTTCAGTATGTGTACGTCGCTCCTCACACTGAAATACTACTGCACTTTAGAGTGGGGCTTTAACCAATAGACAGACAAATTATAATAACGGGTCGAAAGAGGATGCAAAGACCTCGAACACTTACACAAGGAGTATAAATAACTGAGCAGGGCGACGTCTACGGAACACATACAGGAAGTCTTAGAAAGAGCTGCAAGAAGCTGCCAGCTATGTTGTGGTTGAGTCATGAAATTTTTATGATAATTTTTTAACGAGCTCCTTCTTCGATATACTTTCCTTGTCAAACCGAAAGCGCTGTTTTGCACAAGGAAGAATGTAAAACTACACTTTAACGCTCTGACGATATCGAGGTCGTTACAAACGGAACATAAACTCGGAATGAATAACGATGGAGAGGGAAATCGGCCACGGCCTTGCTTAAGGAACCATATCGCCATTTACCAGAAGTGATCCATGGAAGTCTCTGGAAAACTACAGGAGGAAAGCCAGACTGTGAATTGCTTCCCGCTATTTCCGAGTACAAATTAACCGCATGGAAAGGGAGAATAATCTTTAACATTCCTGTGACGACGAGATTTGTAGGTACGATGCACAAGTTCCTACTGTACAAGGTAGGAGAAGGAATCGGCCGTATTCTTATCGAAGGAACCAGACAAGCATTCACGGTATTTGATTTCGGAAACAAGTGGACAACTTAAATCCGTATGGCTAGACGTAGATTTGAACGAACTCTTACCGCCTGCATGGCCAGTGTCTCAGCCTCTCCGTGGCTTCGGGAGCTCTCTAGGTGGGTCGTACTGTGAACGAAGAGGCCTGGGCACCCCTGGAGGATCGCGACTGCATTCCCAGGCTGCAAGCCGGTGCGCGATGGGCCGCGAAGTCGCACAGGATGTGTCGCAAGTATCTTCACCACTCACTAAGACAGCAACGATATTGGTACTGAAGATGAACTGAATCACCAATAAAACGAAAATGGAAATTTCCTCCACAACGTTTATTGATTATTGCGACTTGGAACGTAGATTAAACTTATAAATATAGACATATTTGATTTTAGTTACATTTGTTCGTAGAGTTTCCAACTGTCGTCCAGCTTTTCGTGCATCTGACTGTGAGCGCATATTACGTTAATCATCAGTAAGTACTAAGATTTAGATTATGTACTACGAACATCTGAGATCATCAAATATCTTTAGATGTACCAGATGTGTGTCTGACTGCAGATATAAACAATTGCAAAAACACGGAAACTAAATAACGGTTTTATGTCAGACGCAGGGAATGTATTACTCGACCACGATATTATTGCATTTGACTTCCCGTGGGGCCGGCCGGAGTGGCCGAGAGGTTCTAGGCGCTACAATCTGGAGCCACGCGACCGCTACGGTCGCAGGTTCGAATCCTGCCTCGAGCATGGATGTGTGTGATGTCCTTAGGTTAGTGAGGTTTAGGTAGTCCTAAGTTCTAGTTCAGAAGTTAAGTCCCATAGTGCTCAGAGTAATTTGAACCATTTGAACTTCCCGTGGCCGTTACCGGAAACACGCCATGACATTACAGTAAACAAGTACAATGAGTAAGGAAATCGCATCGCATTGTGAATGATTTCAAGACAGTCTTTCTCTTTTTTCTCGTTTTTTTATTGGCATTTGGCCATCGCCATATTCAAGACAGTTGTGCATTTACTATCAAGTGATTCAGCGTGTCCTCGTGAAATATAACGATAAAAATTCACGGTAAGCCAATCTCGCTCCCAGGTGCAATGATATTGTGGTCGACTAATAGTGCAGTTGTTAGTGCCCGTTGGTGTTGTCTTCAGTCTTCAGTCAGAAGACTGAATTGATGCTGCTCTGCACACCGTACTGTTCTATGCAAGACTTTTTATATATGCGTTTCTATTTCACCTCACATCCATTTGAACGTGCATAATGCGTTCAAACCTTGTTTTCCCTCTACAGTATTTACTCCTCACACATCGTTCTATTACGAAATCCTATAAAGTACTATCAACCTATCCCCATGAGGTTCTGCAATGAAGCTCTTTTCTTCTTAGATCGATTCAGTACAACTAAATTTGTTACTGGATGAGTGTCTATTCTTCAACATTCTTCTGTAACACAACATTTTAAAAGTATCTGTTGTCTTCTACTCCTTATTGTATATCGTCCACTTTATGCGTCCCTATAAGACTACACTCCAAACAAACACTTACAGAAAAGACTTTCTTATGTATAAATTTGTATTGGGAGTTAACACATTTCTCTTCTCTAGGAAATATCTCCTTTCTATCGCCAGTCTCTATCCTCTTTACTTCTGCCGTCGTCAGTTCTTTTTCTGTCCAGACAGCAAAGATCGTCGACAATTATCAACATGCAATTTCCTAGCCTGATTCTGTCAGTATCAAATAACTAAATTCGAATATAATGTACTACCATTATTTTACGTTTATTTATGCTGATTTTAATATCTCTTAAAAAAAAAACTATTCATCCAAGCCCAGTGGTTAGCACAGTGGACTCGCATTTAGGACGACTACGGTTCAAACCTTCATTCGCTCATCCTGATTTAGGTTTTGCCTGATTTATGCTAAACATAAAGGAAGCCAAGACAGAGTACCTCGTTAACGCGTGGTCAAAGACTGCTGGTCATCTACAATCACTGCAGGTGGGAGACCAGTCCTACAACAGAGTGCATGAATTTAAATAGCTAGGGGCACTGTTCACAGAGGACTCGTCATATGAAAAAAGGTCAATGCCAGAATATAAGCAGGAAACCGATCTTACCACAGCCTACCACAACTGCTCCGGTCCAGATATCTCTCCAGACAGTTCAAGATTCGACTGTACAAAACCCTGATCCAGCCTGTTGTTCTACATGGCTGTGAGACATGGAGTATCCGGTAACAGGACTTCCACAAGCTCCTCGTTTTTGAGATAAAAGTGCTTCGGAAGACTTCCAGTCCGGTTCTGGATGCAAACACAGGGGAATGGAAGATCGGGCACAACCAAGAGCTTGAGGAACTATACCAGCAGCCCAACATAGCAGGAACTGACAAAGCCTAACGAACGCAGTGAGCCGGCCATGTGGCCCAGATGGAAGATCACAGATGGCTTCGGAAGCTCGTGGCATTTCACATCTACAGGAAAGAGACCCCCAGGAAGATCCAAGAAGGGTCTGAGGGATGGCCTCCATGAAGATTTAAACCAAGCGTCAATAGATGTGGACGGATGGCGGATAGCAGCAATGGACAGAATACAATGGAGGAGAAAACTTGTAGCAGCGTGCGGTCCACTAGGCCTGATCACGTAGAAGAAGAAGAAGAAGAAGTGATTTCTCTGAACCAATCAAGACAAATTCTAGGGTACGTTCAATTTCCTTCTACATTCTTTAAAGAAGCAGAGGTTGTGCTCTGACTCTAATGAACTCGATGTCGACGGGACGTTAAACCCTAATGTTTCTTCCTTCCATTCAGGTCAACTGATCTTCCAGATCCTTTGCCATCGGCAACGCCTTCTGTAATATGTAGTTCAACTACTGTTGAAACAGTTTCGTTTTTAGACTCTATCACGTTATTTACAAATCATGATGAACTGACGAACATTTGAGATATCGCATATCTGAGGTGATTGTTTTGTTAGAGCACCAGCCAGCTATGTACATTGTTATAAAGAACATTTATTTGTTCACAGTTTCGATGAAAAAATACGTGCAGACGCACTTCTAGAGACGTTTTGCAAAGGAATTTTTCATCCTATATCTACTGTCTTTTATCCGGAAGAATCAACTTCTTTTGGAATTTTAGACAATGAATGTGTTCAGCTTCCACTGCTGTTTCTTTATACATTTCATCACTGGTTTCTGATCATTGCATCATCAGACCACATAAGATCCCCAAAAATGCACGAATGTGCTTGGACCAGCAGATCCACGTGGCAGGTTTCAACATCTTCATTTCTTAAGTCACACTTTGATAATTTGTTCCGCTCTCCTTGTGTACAAGCAAGCATTCCCAACTCGGATGTTCAGCCATTCTAGTATTTTATTAACTGCGTTTTTTATTAACTGCGTTAAAATGACATTCAACTTGTAAGTTGCAGATCCTTGTAACATTCGTTGATAGCAATTTTTTAAAGTTTCTCAAAGTAATATGATGGTGGGAAATGGTACTGAATGAATAATTTATTTTTAAAATTGTTCAGAATAACTGTCGTTAATCTGGGAAAGACACATCTTCCGGACGGTCCTTTCGTTAGGAAAATTGGGTGCTTGCTTTAAACAAGTGTTGTATTCTTCAGTCTAGCACGAATTCTAGCTACAAGTGGTCATTTTTATGGAACGAAATCACTATATTTGCATCAAACTAAAATAAATGGATCAGAAGTAAAACAAAGTCAACCTGTGTGCATGAAGATTGTGTCCTAAATTTTTCACATCTAACATGGTTACTACATATTATGAATCAGTCTATACGACGTACGGGAAATAGACCAACACAACACATTACCATGCCTAATACGCTGTAGGATAAACGTTGGCTTTCAAAACAGCTTCCAGCCGCCTAGGAATGGGCAAATACAGGTCCTGCATGGTTTTCAAAGGAATCTGACACCATTCTTCCTGCAAAATAGTGGTAAGTTCAGGTAACGATTATGGAGGCAGAGAGCGATCACTATCATTTCTCTCCAATGTAGACCACAAAGGCTCAATAATATTGAGATCTCTCGACTGTGATGGCCAGGGGAGTTGCGACAATTCATCCTGCTGCTCGCAAAATCAGTACTGGACGATATGAACTGTGTGGAGCCCTCTCGTCATGGGACACAGCGTCTACACAGGGGAACATTGTTCCGTGGGATGGACCTGATCATCCAAAATTGTCACATAATCCTTAGCACCACGATGTGGCTGCCCAGATCGTTACGGAACCTCAGTTAAGTTTCACTCTTGGAACGCAAACTCGAACAAAAGTTGGAAACGATGTGAAACAAGACTCATCCGATCAAATGACATTCTTCCATTGCTCCATAGTAGAGGTTTTATGGCATCGGCATCACGCTCTCCTGTTATGGGTAGGTGCATCACTGATAAGTGGTTTTGTAATTTCAATGCACCCTGCAATTCTCTGCTTATGGAGCTCCTTTCGCGTTGTTTTGGTGCTGTGACATTCAGTTCTGCAGTCACTTTCGCAGCCGACGTTCTCTTACTTGTATTTGTCTTTACAGTCCTCTTCAATGATCGTCCGTCACGATCACTCAATACAAACTTTCGTCCGCGTTGTGATTTATCGAATGACGTTTTTCCTCTTGAAACACTAAACACTTCAGCTGCCGTTATTGCACCATACAAGCACTAAACATTTGTCCACGGTGGAATGCTCTGAGCTCCGACTTTATGCGCTCACAGCTACATAGAACAGTACTCTAACCACGTCTGAGGCTTGCAAAGTTTTGAGGACATTGCACAGGTACTGTTCGTGGTCAAATACAGCAGCGCAACATGCAGACTTCGCTAGCATCTCCATTTATGTTCAAGCATGCATTTATCGTGCTGTTTCCATATTTTTGTCTGTGCTCTGTAGATAGTAGCTGCAATTCTATTGAGAGCTAAAGTGCTTCCTGTTCTTTTTCCCACATGCGAAGTGCAGTGATGGGATTTCACGTTTCATAACTAACTTGGAAGGGAACGATGGCGAGTGCATTACGTATTCCAAATTTCGTCAGAAACAACTTAGAACAACCATAGAAAAGTGATTCAGTACTTCCTGAAAAGTAAGTTACTGAAAATCTACATAGACTCTTGAGAAAGCTACTGAGTGGCTCCTCGAGTGTGCGTAATTCGTGAGCAGTGAACTATGACTCGCCAGAACGTGGTGATGTTTCCGTGAGAGATATTATCAATGATTAGCTATTTAACATACATCAGTGAGAGTATAAAGTCAGAATCGCATTTCACTTACAAAACAGTTACATGATGCTGTAAAAACCAGTTTTTGTTCATCAAGCTCATTGCAATTTTCTGAAGTATCTTTATTTCATTTGTTACAATATGCGAGGTGATTTTCAACGTGTCTTTCTAAATACGGGCGAAGCTTGTTAATTGCGAGACGATGATCTGAACGGATACAGGCTGTTGGTATGTGAGACAACTCGGTTTCCCTGTGAAGTACCGGCGGTGAAATATTCTCTTCTTTAATGAAAGATTTCCCTACTTCATTGTCACAAAACTTAGGCTCGAGAGACAAGGCAGCAATCAGTTGGCGGTCGCCGAGGGTGGCAGTAGACTGGTTTAGCCGTGGCCTTGGTGCTAAAGGCTGCCAATCTCGCGACTGACATGGATCAAGGTCTCCGAGAGTAACAGGTATCAGTTACTCGAGTGTTTCTAGACTTAGTGCAATGTTTCTCAGGCGAAGAGGGTCGTATTGGAAACAGTTTAGCACCCCGAAGAGAGCAAAGTCAGCCAATTTTGAGTGTGAGCTCGGATTGGACGAGGCAAAAGAGTGAAACCGAACGTGACTTTTTTTACTAGTTCGTATGTGACTTGTTACTGGCTCAGAATACTAGTGATCACATTACTTTTCACTAGAAAGTTTATTTCAGGCCTCGTTTGACAGTTTGCTTGACAACAGCCCGTAAATATTGCTCGCAGTAGAGGAGCCTCAGTGAAAAGTCGACTCCAGCCTGTTTTCGTGCAACCATCGGCTAACTGATATTTATGGTGTATTGATTATGACTATATAGTCGAAACCAGTTTACCCACTGGATAATTTTATGATCATTGACTGAAATAAAATTTGCTGTGGTTGTGATTACTGAAGTTTTCGCAGTTCGACATTGCAGCCAGATGGCGTAGAAATATTGCAACGAAATTTCGGGTGACAATCATTCAGGCATCTGTAGGGGTGCTTTACTCACCTTAAGATATCAGTCGAAATATCGTGGTAAGATATCGATATCATATGCCTGCAAGCCCGAAACCATATGGAATATTTGTCGTCGTTGTTTACTGGTGATCAGTATACATACGCTCTCGAACAAGTTACTAAGAGTCACGAGTGCAACGTTTGCGATTAGTTTGCAAGTGACCGTGGCTCACCATAATGTGATGAGGCTGCTGTCACGTCGAGTGGTTTAGAGAAAGCATGGACTACAGAAATTAGAACTCACAGACCGAGAGATCGGCCTTATGCATCCCTAACACTAGTTAAGAGTTTTAGCCACTGCGCTGTCTTACTCGGTGATCCTTCAAGGAATGCTGAGTTTTGCTTAGAAGAGGATGCTTGTCAGTGGGCTCAAAGCTGCCGGAAGGTTTTTCTGTGGGACGTTGTACTGCAGCTGAAGTATGGAAGTGTGTCCCATAGGGATATAGAATCTGGTGACTTTTAATTCATATATAGATGATGCCTTACAGTGAATTATAAATCTTTTAAAACCAAACAGAGTGAAAGTTGGGAAAAGTATTAAATTATGAGCATATATGACCTCTAAGCAGTAAAGGACACCAACTACAGTTCATCATTCACCAGCCTATTTCTATGAGCCCAGTTTATAAATCCTATGGGCTAGAGGTCGGACCTGGCGGTCTAGTGGTAAAGAGCATGCCTGGAAACCGAGAGGTCGCGATATCGAATCATGGCCGGACCATGCAAAGGTTCACCCTGCATGTAAGCTAAGCTTTTCGTCTCAAAAATGTGAATGGTCACCAGGAACGACACGTGGTGCGGATTCCACGTTGAACTGCAAGTTTCTTTTCCCCAGTTGGAGAACTGCGGTAGATGGGGGACACTTGCCGAAGTGACGTCCAATCGAAGGACATCCACTCCACCACTGAGCTACACGAAATTAAACAATTAATTAATTAATTAACAATATAATAAAAATGCTCATGGAAATCAGCAAACGTAATTCACGATAAAACAATCAAAACATTTTTCAATATAAATATTTAGGATTAGATGGCTACCCAACGATGACAGATGAAAAACGATAAAACAGTATTGAGATGAAGAGCGAACTGTGGCACAAACAGACATAATTTGTAAGACAAGATAAAAACAGAAATCAATGGAAACTTTATACTCGTATAGTTTTGCAGAATCTAAACGTGAATATTCGTTAATAAGGAAGAAAATCTTAGAGAAACCATTCTCAGGCAAGCTAAAAGCTATACATTTCTGGGCGAAGAAGTATTTTGGATCTGTCCCAGAGCACCAATGAAGCGTGTTTATTTCATCATACACGTTTCCTTTTACAGGATTAAAACATCGTTAGTTGTACGGAATGAAGAACTAAGCAGATATTTGTTGTGTGTTAACGCCATGTGATTGTGGTAGTTTTATTGATATGTGAGGAGGTGTCTATGTTTCTAACATTGATAGTAGTATTCTATTGTGCTTGGTATGTGATATTCTTGTTTAAGGTTGTCTGAAAATGTTGACTGACTAGTAGCGTGAAAACTGCCGTTTAACAGAGCACTAATACACAATAAACATGTTTTCTCTGCCTCGTGATGACTGGGTGTTGTGTGATGTCCTTAGGTTAGTTAGGTTTAAGTAGTTCTAAGTTCTGGGGGACTGATGACCATAGATGTTAAGTCCCATAGTGCTCAGAGCCATTTGAACCATTTGAACCACAATAAACATGTGCTTGATGACCAGCAATTCCACAGAAACTATGGTCACTGTTGTCAGCAAAATGAAGAATGTAGTCACGGAAGAGCTTACAAATTTCTACAGCATCAGTTTAATGCCATTTGAAAGTAAAAGGAACATGTAAACATAATGATAATTAAGAGAGCTGAAAATAATTAGCTTGTACAGAAGAGTACTTCTAGACCCCAAAAGAGATAATAGTGATTGAACACACAACAGAACATAGTGTTTAGACTGTTTGAAAGGAAAAAAGAATGACTCTGCGAACGTTTGTGCATTACTTTATGATAAACGACCATTAACGTTTGGACGATAAATAACGACAAAAACAAACAGCACTGGGTACAGTCTGTTTATATCAGGAGTTTGTTTTGTCTTAAACGGTTCCTAGCGTGTGTTTACTTCCATGCACCAACACGTCACGTTCAAGTTATACCAACATAACTGGCTCAAGTAATTTATGCTATTCTCTGAAGATCTACTGAAACCGGGAACCAGACATGAGGCAAGGAACATGAGCTTTTGAGACACGTTAAAACTGATTGCAAGAGCGGAATCCGAGCCCATATACGAGGGTTGGAACTTTAATAGTGGCAACTATTTATTTACAGCTCGTACAAAATAGATACGTGTTTCAAAGTTTCACTGACCTTCAAAGTAGTCACCAGAACTGTGTATAACCCGTTTCCAGCGATGTGGAAGTCGTAGGATACTCTTATCAGTGCCAGTTGTGTTGACAGTTCGAGCGGTGCGGTCTATTGCCTGAAGAATTTGTAGCAGTTCTGAAGCGAATGCTGTGAAGTGTTTCCTTCAGTTTAGAAGTGGAGTTGAACTCACGAGAGCTTAAGTCAGGGGAGTGTAGAAGGTGGTATAGCACTTAGCAGCCCTATCAGTGAAACAAATCAGTAACAGCTTGCACTGTACGAGCTTGAGCATTGTCCTGCAACATGATGGTCAGGTCCTGCAGAAAGTGTCATCATTTCTGCCTCTATGCTGTTCATTTTTGGAACACAACCTACGACCAGCTTAGAGTCAGAAGTGATGACACTTTCTGCAGGACCTGACCATCATGTTGCAGGACAATGCTCAAGCTCGTACAGTGCAAGCTGTTACTGATTTGTTTCACTGATGGGGCTGCTAAGTGCTATACCACCTTCTACACTCCCCTGACTTAAGCTCTCGTGCGTTCAACTCGATTTCTAAACAGAAGGAAACACTTCACGGCATTCGCTTCAGAACTGTTACAAATTCGTCAGGCAATAGACCGCGCTGCTCGAACTGTCAACACAGCTGGCACTGCTAGGAGTATCCTACGACTTCCACATCGCTGGTCACGTGTTACACACAACGCTGGTGACTGCTTTGAAGGTCAGTAAAACTTCAAGACACGTATCTGTTTTACTTGGACGAACTGTAAGTAAATAGTTGCAACTATTAAAGTTCCAACCCTCGTATTTGTCTATCGAGTGTAGTAAGCTACCATTTTCACTATTAGTGCATGTCTGAAGGAGTAATTCAAAATTTCAATTTGTCACTTCTTTCCCTTCCAGGCCCCAGACGGGCTCTCACGCTACGGTATGGGACTGGCAGCTACTGCAGAAAAGCGAAGCAAAGTAAATAACTAAATAAAAACAAATAAACAAATACAGCGGAGAGTTCGACTTACTCACAGGAGGGGAACAAGTGACAGTTTTAAACTACGAGCCTTACTGCGAGGCGTCCATGGATAGGGCAATAGGTAGCACATTGCCCACGGTAATAAGGAAGCCAGTTTCGAATACCGGTTCGACAATCACTTTTAACATGTAACAAACATTCATCGCAGCGAGTATTCTGCTTACGGTAGGAAAATGTCGGAATTTATTTGAACAAATGGGTACTTTTTAACGGTTTAATGAATATTTAGTGCACTGTTTGAAGTTGTTAATATAAGGTGCCTTTTCCTGTCGTTAGTCACAAGCATCCCAAGAGCGACGGGATATGTAATGGTTGCTATTTAACTTTACTCCAGCGATAAGGCCTTGGATCCTCTTTTGCGCTTGGAGTAGCAGCAAGTCGGGAAGTAATGTGTGTGACGAAGCTGTTAGCCATGTCTTGCGAGTTAGAGGCCTTGGCAACCCTAATTTACTTACAGATATGCTGTCGAAGTGCCGTTGGTAAGTACCGACAACTTCCTGATGCTAACTAAGAGAGTGTAACTGTTTGTATACTGATTAAATATACAGCCAAGGAAACAGCTCCCCAGCTACGTCTACCGAAGCGTCAAGTGGCCACAATTTTTTTATTTATTTAGTTTTATTGGTTTCACGCAAGGCCCATTTCACCAAATACAATTATGCCACATAATGACGCAAACTGGGCAGTTGTCTGACTTCATTACAAATTATAAGACGTAATTGTGCGATATAATTGGTTTACAAACTACATTAGTCTGACCGAGCCATAAAGGCCACACCTTCTTCAATGCTATACAGATCAGTTGTAAGCAAGGTTATCTTCCGTACGCACTCTTATAACCAGATCTAATGCAAAGGTGCTATTTAACAATGTGCAAAATGAAACGTTAATGGATACGTAATAGGAATTTACATATATTTCTCATATAGAATATTTAGTATAGAAGGTCAAATTATTAAATGTAGTACTTGAAGCCAAATAAAGAGTTGTGTTCTTGAGATATTAGATACTACGAGGGTGAGTCGTTCTCTCATTTCAGGAGTCAGCTGCCGTGGCACCCATCTTGCAGACACTTTGTGAAACTGGAGCACATCATGCAAAATGTGGTGCGCTGACCCATGACTAATCTGTAAACATGCTGCAATGCCATTCAGTGTCACTCGGCGGTTTTCCTTCACTATGGCTTCAACTGCTGAAATGTTCTGTGGAGTCACAACTCGTTGTGCCTGATCTGGACGAGGAGCACCTTCCACTAGATTCACACCATTTGCGAAGTTCCTTCTTCATTCGTAGACTTGCTGCTGTGACAAACATGCATCACCGTACTGAACCTTCATTCGTCGATGAATTTCAATAGGTTTCACACCTGACAGTATGTGTGCATCTGCACTATGTTGCCACCTACAGGCCATTCTGCACGCTGTTTGTAGCACGCTTACCAACATACAGGATAACGGCGCGAAATTTCAATTTGTTATTACAAATTTAAGGTTTTCATTTGACTCACCCTCGTAAGAATAAAATGCATATAAATCTTATCAGCAGTGTTTTACACATTTTTAGTACCTGTCTTTAACAGATGTAATCAAGAATTTACGTGCATAGTCAGATCCAGTAATGTGGCAACACTGCACGTTTGTCTGAGTATTATGTGAATCAATTATGGACAGAGAATCAGTCTATATCTATAAAATATCAACCTCCTACGGACAATACAGGAGGTTTTTAGTGGCTGTGTTTCACATATAGCTGGTCCGTAATGAGAGAAATAGGTATATAAACGATCTACCAAGGAATAAAACTAGTACCACAACTACTATTATTGCTACTACTACTACTACTACTACTACTACTACTACTACTACCATAATTTTCTAGGAATATATTCCAAAGAAGTAGTACATATAGCAGTCCTCATTAAACAAATTACGGCCATCTATTGCTCAATGGCAGGCAGTTTTATGAAACTCAACGAGCTCAAGATGGGTGCTATTTACCTTTTGCGTTTTATGCTTGTAACAAACAGTATCAGATTGTAAAAATTTCACAGGGCAATGTCGTAACGATTTCCGAGTCATATCTTTTTGCACGCTATACGGTACAAAATGTTCGTATGACCACCGTAACAAGTACAGGTGAGTAGCAGTAAAAGCAGGTGTCACCTCCCACTCATTCTACAGTGGCTTATGGAAGAGATACGAGGAAAGGTGCACCTTCAAAAAATTTTCTTAAAATCCCTGAAGACACGCCAGACGAAAAAGAGTTACTTCGTTCAGAATGTTAATAATACTAAGAGTGAAACAGCGCCAGAAGCTCCGAAGGAGAAATCAGACGTGGGATCGACTTTTGTAGATGACGATAGAAGAATTGCATGTAGGAAAAGCGTTAATGCAATGTTTGCCCTGCTACTGGGCGTTCAGCTTCGACATTTATTCTACAAATATTGTAAGAGACAAAAGAAGTTTGTAAATAGAGCACTGTGGTACAGCTAGATTACTATTAAATGCTCAGGTTCTTTCTCTTCGCCATTCAAAATGTTATAACTTTAAAGGCCACAAAAAAATTGCTTTTCAGATACCAAACCGCGATCAAAATGGTTACAGTGTAAGGTCCTGAAACTTCACGCAGGATTTAGTGAAGTTCTATGACCGTCTGCCAGGGAAGCATAAGACAAAAAGAGAAGTTCCAGAGCAATGGTTGCAACTACAGTAAACTGTAGCCCTATCTATTTCGTATTTCAAAATAATTACTGATAATATCAGCGCAATTTTTCATCCTTAGGAACCATTCAAAAAACCATTTTCTTTACTAAATACTTTCATTAATTGGGTAATTTCACCGTCACACTTAAAGATGCATTCTACATGCGTACCTCGGCGGCATTTTGTCCGACTGTTTCCAAGCTAAACAAGGAATATTCAAAGCAGAACAACATCAGAGCTGTGGAGTAGGTCATCCAAAATTTTGTTAATTTCTGAATGTAAGTGGTCAGTATATACATTAAATATTGCTCAAATAGTAACCTTGTTTTGCGTCACTTGCACGTTATTACAACACTACACTATTTTTGGGCATGGAATCGTGAGCAGGTGGTACACTTGGAGTATATGGAGGCATTTGCAAAACTAATGTCTTCGTATTTTTTATGTGGAAATTCTTAAATATTTTTAAATAAAACTAACGTTATTAACACTCTACACCATTATTCTTCAAGTCTACATATATTTCTCAGCATAGTCACTGCTCCCAACGCGAGACCAGTCCGTTGATACCGTTAATATAGAATGTTTGACTTTGTTGACGGAGCCACAACCTCACCTCTGTTTGCACTACATCATGACTATCAAACTAAAGGTCTCGTAGGTGTTCTTTAACTTTTGCAAATAGATGAAAATCGGATGGGGCATGTGGGACTGTGTGGAGGAGGACTGATGTGAACCCAAGATGCCGAATTACAGCAGATATCGCAGCGTTCGTGTGTGGGCCGCCATTGACATGACGAAGGCTCTGGGTGTTCTATGTGTGGACGAACTCATCGAATTCGGAACTCTGTTACAGAAAGCTGCTTCACACGCAACAATACAGGGTGTTACAAAAAGGTACGGCCAAACTTTCACTAAACGTTCCTCACACACAAATAAAGAAAAGATGTTATGTGGACATGTGTCCGGAAACGCTTAATTTCCATGTTAGAGCTCATTTTAGTTTCGTCAGTATGTACTGTACTTCCTCGATTCACCGCCACATGTGTGGGCTGACGAGAATCCGCACGCAATTGTGCAATCACATCATCAACACAGATTTTCTGTGAACGTTTGGGCAGGCATTGTTGGTGATGTCTTGATTGGGCCCCATGTTCTTCCACCTACGCTCAATGGAGCACGTTATCATGATTTCATACGGGATATTCAACCTGTGCTGCTAGAACATGTGCCTTTACAAGTACGACACAACATGTGGTTCATGCACGATGGAGCTCCTGCACATTTCAGTCGAAGTGTTCGTACGCTTCTCAACAACAGATTTGGTGACCAATGGACTGGTAGAGGTGGACCAATTCCATGGCCTCCACGCTCTCCTGACCTCAACCCTCTTGACTTTCAGTTATGGGGGCATTTGAAAGCTCCTGTCTACGCAACCCTGGTACCAAATGTAGAGACTGTTCGTGCTCGTATTGTGGACGGCTGTGATGCAATACGCAATTCTCCAGGGCTGCGTCAGCGCATCAGGGATTCCATGCGACGGAGGGTGGATGCATGTATCCTCGCTAACGGAGGACATTTTGAACATTTCCTGTAACAAAGTGTTTGAAGTCATGCTGGTACGTTCTGTTGCTGTGTATTTCCATTCCATGATTAATGTGATTTGAAGAGAAGTAATAAAATGAGCTCTAACATGGAAAGTAAGCGTTTCCGGACACATGTCCACGTAACATATTTTCTTTCTTTGTGTGTGAGGAATGTTTCCTGAAAGTTTGGCCGTACCTTTTTGTAACACCCTGTATAGTTATATTACACACTACAATTTGGAGCCCTCTCATGGCAGAAAGCTGCAGATACGTAGACATGAAGAATAAGGTTGTAGAATGTTAAAAACATTGTTTTATTTTAAAAGCTGTGAGAGTTATCACATAAAACATTCGAAGGCGTTACTTTTCAGCACGCTCTTGTACATTCGGAACTAAGAATGTGACGTGCACATTTCTTGGTAATCAATCCCCTGGCGAGAAAGTTTAGTGTTGTTTCTTAATAATGCTAAAATGTTAAGAAAAATGGCTCTAAGCACTATGGGACTTAACATCTGAGGTCATCAGTCCCCTAGACTTTGAACTATTTGAACCTAACTAACCTAAGGACATCACACACATCCATGCTCGAGGCAGGATTCGAACCAGCGACCGTAGCAGCAGCGCGGTTCCGGACTGAAGCGTCTAGAACCGATCGGCCACAGCAGCCGGCAAAATGTTAACATTATCCCGCTGCTAGCGGGTGTTATGTTAATATCTACGCAGAGGTAGAATACGTTCTTATGTATAACAGAGATACAGCACTATCTTTACGCTGCCATAAAGCACCGCACGTGTTTGTTGTAACACACTCAATTCAATAAAATCTGGAAAAAATTTACGAAAAAAATGTGTTAGCTATTGCGATCATGATACGAGTGTTACGTTGCTATGTGTTATGTTTGAAATCACAAAAACTGGCCGCCGGCAATCAGCGCCGTAGTTTATGTCCGTTGATGCACTAAATAATAGTGGCGTGTGGCGAGGGCCTCCCGTCGGGTAGACCGCTCGCCTCGTGCAAGTCTTTCGATATGACGCCACTTCGGCGACTTGCGCGTCGATGGGGATGAAATGATGATGATTAGGACAATACAACACCCAGTTCCTGAGTGGAGAAAATCTCCGACCAGCCGGGAATCGAAGCCGGGCCCTTAGGATTGACAGTCTCTCGCGCTGACCAATCAGCGGACGTTGGTGCACTCATGTGAAGGAAGTGAAACATACCACATTTTTTCGGTTTATCTTGGGAGCACGCAGACGAGAAGATGTTATTTCAAAAATCACAGCAAACTGATCTTATCAGTATTGTAGATCTTTTCTAAGAAGGCACACAATCTTTCCTGTAAATACAATACGCTGGTATTATCAATAGATATAGTGCATGTTGAATGCATATAAGTTCTTAAATGGCCAATATATCGGAATAAACAACGTACAGGTTTCATGTGTAAACTATCGCATGTTCGAAAACATGTGAATGTCTTTTTTCGCCGTAAGAGAAACATTCTTCTGGTTCAAAAATTTGTTGTCTATAAACCCTTTCAATGTATTATACTAAACACACAGAAGATGCGACGGAATTTTGGTTATAAGTCAATGTGAGACACTTGTGGTGGAGAATGATGTTTCTTTGGAGCCGAAAAAATAAATTTACTATCTCTGTTTGCTTAATACATGAGAATTATTCATATTGTTTCATTGATACTACGCATTTACAGACTGAGAGTCTGTCGCGGCGAGTCAGATTTGCAGGAGTGCTATTTGTTTTATAACAGCCAGTGACAGTACAAGAACAAGGTCAAATACACTATGTGATCAAAAGTATCCAGACACCCCCAAAACATACGTTTTTCATATTAGGTGCATTGTACTGCCACCTACTGCCAGGCACTCCATATTAGCGAGCTCAGCAGTCATTAGACATCTTGAGAGAGAATAATGCGGTGCTCTGCAGAACTCACGGACTTCGAACGTGGTCAGGTGATTGGGCGTCACTTGTGTCATACGTCTGTACGCGAGATTTCCACACTCCTAAACATCCCGAGGTCCACTGTTTCTGATGTGATAGTGTAGTGGGAACGTGAAGGGACATGTACAGCACAAAAGTGTGCAGGCCGACCTCGTCTGTTGACTGCTAGAGACCTCTGACAGTTAAAGAGGGTCGTAATGTGTAATAGGCTGACATCTATCTAGACCATCGCAAAGGAATTCCAAACTGCATCAGGATACACTGCAAGTACTATCACAGTTAGGCGGGAGGTGAGAAAACTTGGATTTCATGGTCGAGCGGCTGCTCATAAGACACACATGCCAAACGACGCCTCGCTTGGTGTAAGGGGCGTAAACGTTGGGCGATTGAACTATGGGAAAACGTTTTGTGGAGTGTCGAATCACTTTAGGCAGTGTCCTACGTGAGCGACAGAAGCGAGTGACAGCGATCGACTTCTGGATACGCAGCACTCCAGCGACAAGCAGCAGCATCGGCGACAACCTTGGGTGTCCTGAGTGCGAGCGACCTTGTCGCGCTACAAGATGGCTGCTTAGAGCCAGCTAGCTGTTTCTATAAAGTGGCGTCCTTAACCTGTAGAATACTTTAGCTGGAGAGTAAGGCTACGGAACTAGCTTTACTTAAGAAAATAAAACGAAAAGGAATGCTGTGCATGAAATTTACAAAGAGAGGAATCTCCACAGAGAATTTCATAAGCATCGTCAGCTACGAAGATTACCAGACAAATACTTCGAATACACATGAATGAGCAGAGGAGCATTCGACTATCTCATCAATAAATTAAATACGAATGTTTTTTTCACATGATCAAGAACTTTTAACAGCCAATAAATGTGGGTGAATGATTATTACACGACTAACTATGCTAAATTCAAACATAGGTACACAGATTGAAATCAACCTACAATAGTTAGTTGTGGTGGAGGGGGGAATGTATTTGGACCATAATTTTGCGTCAAGAAAAGGTCCTGGGTTCGATTCCCGGCAGTTCATATATTTTTACTGACTCAGTTAAGATTCTGTATACTAAGTTTTATGTGCACTGTTTACACTGCATCGCTAAGTATATTTTTAAGGTCTTGCCAAAGAACTTGATCTTCACATCCATCCCAATATATGATACACATTTAATTCCTAATAAATTACAATGAGCCATGAAATTTTACAGATATTTGATGCTGGGAAAGTAATTCATCGGCAGTCAGTGTTAAGGCCAAGTGTTTCAATTAATCTAAATAGTCTGTAAAAGTAAAGCATACAAAATTTTTGAAAAGAATGTCAAACGTTTTGTGAAATGATTTGTCTAAAAGTATGCAATAAAAAATTTTGGTGCACCTCATTTTCTGTTCATGATTTCGAGCATCATTCAAAGGCACGTATAATGTTTTTCTGATCTACTTATTTCTTTTACACAAATCATTTCATAAAATATTTCACTGATTTCTTACAGTTTGGAATTTCAAGTTTTATTCAGAAAGCATGATCTTGCTGACTCCTCGTTTGCCTTCCTAACGTACTTGATTCAAAGGAAGCCTTTTTGACATTTAAATACCGCACCAATGTATCTTTTTATGTGCAAAATACTAAGTCCTGAACAAATGACATTTTTGACGCTTCATTTAAAGCAGCTTTCGTGAAATATTTCAATTTTTCCTCAGCATATTTATTAAGTTTTCGTTCATTACCCTGATTACTTTCCAGCAGTTAAATATTTCCATGCCAAAGTAGATCTCATGCTGGTCACTTTTATACCCCGTTTACTGTTTCTATCCCTTTGTTTGGCTATGAAAATTTGGACAAAACCTCGAGCCGCGAGCGACCCGTCCGCGGATATAACAAACAATATCTCAAGAATGAAAAGAGATATCGTTCCGGCCTCAATTTAAATACAATTTAGATATATTGGTAACATTTCATACGCAATAATGTATGGCCTTAAATGAACTATACGGAAAGTCTACACAATGTGATTTTACCTCTGCAAATTCCTAAAATTTTCGTGCAGCCATGTACTCAATTTCGTGCAGCACAGTAACTATGACGAATGACGAAAATAAATTCTGACCTTTATCATTTAACGATATCAAGCTATAGGTTGCGGAAGAATAAAATTTTGTCACCCAATAGTTTTCTTAAAATCCGATATTAAGTAATTCATAGCTGCCATCGCGTCCACTTCACTGCTTTGCCAAGAAGACACGTGGCTGTCACTCTATGTCGCGCGTGTTGCAGCGACAAGATTCAAACACGTTTGTATTCAAACATCGCCAGTTGCAGTGGAAGACAGGCACCGAAGCAGATATCGCTCACGTAGGACACCTCCGGTTGGGTTTTGTCGCCTGAAGCTGACGCAAGCTGTTGCTCACCTCTATCGCTCACGTAGGACACGGCCTTACACAATGTGGCGATCGGATTTCAGGGTGTGGGTATGGCGAGTGCCCAGTGAACGTCATCTGCCAACGTGTGTAGTGCAAACGTAAAATTCGTAGGCGGTGGTGTTATGGTGTGGTCGTGTATTTCATGGAGGAGGCTTGCACCCCTTGTTGTTTTGCGTGGCACTATGACAGCACAGGTCTACATTGATGTTTTAAGCACCTTCTTGCTTCCCACTGTTGAAGAACAATTCGGGGATGGCGACTGCATCTTTCAACACGATCGAGCACCTGTTCATAATGCACACCCTGTGGCAGAGTGGTTACACGACAATAACATCCCTGTAATGGACTGGGCTGCACAGAGTCCTGATATGAATCCTAAAGAACACCTTTGGGATGTTTTGGAACGCCCACTCCGTGCCAGGCCTCACCGATCGACATCAATACCTCTCCTTAGTGCAGAAATGCGTGAAGAATGGGCTGCCATTCCCAAGAAACCTTCCATCACCTGATTGAATGTACGCCTGCGAGTGTGGAAACTGTCATCAATGCTAAGGGTGGGGCAACACCATATTGAATTCCATCTTTGCGGATGGAGGGCGCCACGAAGTTGTAATTCATTTTCAGCCAGGTGTCCGGATACTTTTGATCACATAGTGTACCAGCACCACATCGCTTTCAGCCGAGTCATATAATTCATGTGCCATGCCTCATCCTCAAAAAGCTATTCGCGACCGCACCATTGCTTTTTGGAGTAAGAGAATTTGACGACGTCGCAGGCTGGTACACGTGTTGCCGTTCCTGACCGCATTGCGTTATGATAGACAACACGTAAATGAAACACCGGAGAATCCAGAAGGCGAATGGGTACTGCACTTTGATGTGTGACAACACCGTCCCAGGATAATGAACTTGTCAATAAGTCACAGTAAAATCATTTTTTCTAAATGGTCAACTTTAAACATAGTACTACCTTTCCCGGGTCGGTGGATACTGTTCGCCACCGGTTTCGGGAGGCCACACTACTTACAAAACGTGCTGTCATCACGGAGAGGCTCTGTGATGATAATCGACTCCACCGATTATGGTTTTCCGAGGGCAACGTCGATCACGACTGGCGGATTGTGATATTTTTCGACACATGTGTATTGTCCGCAGCGAATGATAGTCCAATACGAATATACAGGGCCTAAGATGCCCGTTTCGACTGCAGATACATCCACGAGTCAACTCACACTGTAGATATGTCTGGTTCAAAGGGCTCTGAGCACTATGCGACTTAACTTCTGAGGTCATCAGTCACCTATAACTTAGAACTAATTAAACCTAACCAACCTAAGGACATCACACACATCCATGCCCGACGCAGGATTCGAACCTGCGACCGTAGCGGTCGCTCGGCTCCAGACTGTAGCGCCTAGAACCGCACGGCCACTCCGGCCGGCGTAGATATGTCTGTTGTGTTTTGGTGCTGTATGTTTTCCCGCGGAGGTGGAATGCTTCGCAGATAGATGGCCGACTTGGTGATGCCCAGTATACCCGTATTACGAGTATTTATTTCAATCCAACCAGTGCGACAATGGTATTTTGAAGGAGTAATGCGTCTCGAGCGTTACCAGTCTCCTATAAGCATGTCAGCGATGGTGCAGAATGAGATTTCTCTTCTCGACTGGCCTTCTTTCCAACCAGACCTAAGTCCCATTAAAAAGGTATGGGCAGAGAAGAATCGAACAGTGCGAGAAAAGTGTCCTGACGTCGCGCCAAGAACTTATGATGATCTTCGAAACGTCACCCTAATTCCCCGGGAGACGGTTGCACAAAACTGAAGATTTATCATCCACCTCATATATACCCTTCTTCCCAGACTGGAGACACTCATTGAAGTAGAAGTCTTTTGAAAGGGATATTAAGTGGTAAAGAAGCCACATGCTGTCCACTTTTGAGGTCCGAAAATATCTTAATAAGAGACTTGAAGAATTCGTTCTCTTAATTTCGTGATTTCTGTAGGCTAAACAAAATAATGAAGTAATACAAAAAACCCACAGTTATCCAGGTACGAAACAAACATAGTCGCCATGCAGTTGCCTACTAAGCACCAACTATGCCACTGAGCAAGGAATGCATGATGCTACACTTGTTGGCATTTATATACTTCTTACGGCTCTTGATTCCACATCGCAACATGAAGTGCCTTAGAGAGGTTACAAGCCTCTTTTGGCCAGTCTTCTCTAATTTTTCTCAATTTTTTGATTTGATATTTCATTAATGTGTCTCCATGGGCCGGTCGGCCGAGAAAAAAAAAATAGCTCTGAGCACTATGGGACTTAACATCTGTGGTCATCAGTCCCCTAGAACTTAGAACTACTTAAACCTAGCTAACCTAAGGACATCACACACATCCATGCCCGAGGCAGGATTCGAACCTGCGACCGTAGCAGTCCCGCGGTCGGCCGAGAAAGATCATTGCTTTAAATGAAACCGATATTGAGAACTGTGATTTTTATATGTGGTATTTCAACGGGTGTTGAGACATTGCTTTCTTTTCTGTCCTTCCTGTATGGGTGAGCTGGGGCTAGATGAGGGTCACCTGCGTTGAGTGTGGCAGAAAAACGTGATATCAGGCCGGGCCAGCTTTTCTGCAGATACGAGTGGACAATAGTGTGTCATAGCTCCTCAGGGTGGAGGACCTGCTACGACTTACAGGGTCTCACTAGGAAGTGTAAATTCAAGTGTACTTGTGGCAACTTTTATAGTGACATGGTGATCCGTGATGCAATCACATACAATGTCTCTGACGGCTGAATTAGAGAACAGATTCTCAAGTATTCAGATCCTTCACTCCATGAAGTGTTGCAAATATTAGAACAATTCGATTCTGACGCCATAGCCGCAGATAAAATTGATCAGGTCCCGATTTGTTGGATCGAGTCGCCTCTTAACCGCTTCCGCCCCACGCAGCCGCCACAACGGGGGCACACACAGACGCGCAGACAGCTTAGTAAACAAGCAGCCAGGCCTGTAAATCTAGTGAAGTTTTGCCCTCGCTGTTTTGCTCGCCTTAAGCGGCAAGGTTGCCTGTCGCGCAACACGACATGTTACTCATGTGGAAAGAAAGGCTATGTCCAGGCGGTTTGCTTGCAACAGCAGGTCTCATGCACATTCTATGAATGCAGTGTTTTCAAAACCGACTACCGGTTCTAGCAGTAATTCAGGTAAGGTTGTGCCCTCATCTTGCCCCAGTGCAATGCGACGCCATTCCAACAAACTATCTGTAACACTAGAAATTGCTGGTCGTCGTATTGCGTTTCATTTGGACACCGGTGCCTCTGTAACTTAGCTTAATCGTGCCACGTACCAAAAGTTAGGCTGACCACGCCTGTCAAAATCTAGCACGTACTTCACTGCATACAATGGACAGGAAATCCCAGTACTTGGACAGTATAGAGTGCCTGCCGCTTACAAATCTCACACTAAGACAGTGGAATTTACTGTGTTGCAGTTAAGAGACAGTGAAAATATTATTGGCTTGGATTCATTTGACTTGTTTGGCCTTAGCACAAAAACGATGTGCTTTCAGTGACTACTTTTAACCCAAAAGACAGTGTAGCTAGTTTGCCTAAGGAATTTTCTGAACTCTTTTCTGTTGGACTTGGGAAAACCAGTAATTTTGTATGCGCACATTACCCTGAAAGACAATGCACAGCCGAACTTATTCTGGGTTCGAGCCGAGCGGTTCTAGGCGCTACAGTATGGAACCGGGCGACCGCTACGGTCGCAGGTTCGAATCCTGCCTCGGGCATGGATATGTGTGATGTCCTTAGGTTAGTTAGGTTTAATTAGTTCTAAGTTCTAGGGGACTGATGACCTCAGAAGTTAAGTCCCATAGTGCTCAGAGTCATCTGAACCATTTGAACCCGTTCTCATTGCTTTACGAGACAAAGTTGCCAGTCAATTAAAAGAATTGCAAGACAATGGTGTGACTGCTCCAATACAAGCTAGTCAGTGGGCAAGTCCATTGGTTTTGTTGCCCATGCCGGCCGCTGTGGCCGAGCGGTTCTAGACGCTGCAGTCCGGAACCGCGATGCTGCTACGGTCGCAGGTTCGAATCCTGCCTCGGGTGTGGATGTGTGTGATGTCCTTAGGTTAGTTAGGTTTAAGTAGTTCTAAGTCTAGGGGACTGATGACCTCAGATGTTAAGTCCTATAGTGCTTAGAGCCATTTCAACCATTTTCATTTGTTGCCCATGCATTCTCGTTACATTCGAATTTGTGTTGACTTCAAAACTACAGTCAGGCCACAGACAATAATTGACATTTATCCATTGCCTCGTCATGAGGAAATTATGGACAGGTTTGGCGCAGGCCGTTAATTTTCTCAGACAGATTTTCGTTATGCTTATTTGAAAATATCACAAGATGAAGAATCACAGAAAGTGTTTGTTGCTAATACACTCTTAGGCCTGTTCAAGTATTTCCTGTTCAAGTATTTGCGTTTGTTCTTCGCAGGGCTTCCGCACCTGCTGTTTTTCAACGTTACTTGAAACAGCTCACTGCTCAAGTGCCGTTCTGTTCGAATTACCTTGACTATGCTGTCGTCTCAGGTATTACGCCAGAGGAACGCACTGTCAATTTGCGCACTCTTTTTCGAATGTTTTCAGATGCAGGACACGAGTGTCGTCTCGAAAAGTGTGACTTTTTTCAAACTGAAACTACAGTCATGTGATGAACAAAATGGTTCAAATGGCTCTGAGCACTATGGGACTTAACTTCTGAGGTCTTCAGTCCCCTAGAACTTAGAACTACTTAAAGCTGACTAACCTAAGGACATCACACACATCCATGTCCGAGGCAGGATTCGAACCTGCTACCGTAGCGGTCGCGCGGTTCCAGACCATAGCGCCTAGAACCGCTGGGCCGCAGCGGTCGGCAAAATGTTAACATTATCCCACTGCTAGCGGGTATTATGTTAATATCTACGCAGAGGTAGAATACGTTCGTATGTATAACAGAGATACAGCACTATCTTCACGTTGCCATAAACCATCGCACGTGTTTGTTGTAACACACTCAGTTCCATAATACCTAGAAAAAAGTTAAGAAAAAAATTTGGTAGGTATTGCGATTATCATACTGGTGTTACGTTGCAATGTGTTATGTTTGAAACCACAAAAACTGGCCGCCGGAAATCAGCTCCGTAGTTTATGTCCGTTGGTGCACTGATGTGAAAGAAGTGAAACATGCCACATTTTTTCTGTTTACCTTGGGAGCACGCAGACGAGAAGATATTATTTCCAAAATCACAGGTAATTGATCTTATCAGTATTGTAGACCTTTACTAAGAAAGCACAAAATCTTTTCTGTAAATACAGTTCGCTGGTATTATCAATAGATATAGTCCATATTAAATGAATGCATATAAGTTTGTAAATAGCCAATGTAGCTGAATAAACAACGTACAGGTTTCATGTGTAAAGTGTCACACGTTCGAATGCATGTGAATGTCTTTTTCCGCCGTAAGAGAAACATTCTTCTGGTTCTAAAATTTGTTGTCTATACAGCCTTTCGATGTGTTACACTAAACACACAGAAGATGCGACGGAATTTTGGTTATAAGTCAATATGAAACACTTCTGTGGAGAATAACATTTCTTTGGAGATGAAAAAATAAATTTACTATCTCTGTTTGCTTAATACGTAACAATTATTCACAATGTTTCATTGATACTACCCAGTTTTAGACTGACAACCTGTCACGGCGAGTCAGATTTGCAGGAGTACTATTTGTTTTATAACAGCCAGTGGCAGTACACGAGCAAGATCAAATACGCTACGTTATCAAAAGTATCCGGACACACCCAAAAACATACGTTTTTCACATTAGGTCCATTGTGCTGCCACCTACTGCCAGGAACTCTAGACTGTAGCGCCTAGAACCGCTCGGCCACTCCGACCGGCGCCGACGTAAAATTCGTAGGCGGTGGTGTTATGGCGTGATCGTGTTTTTTATGGAGGGGGCTTGCACCCCTTGTTGTTTTGCGTGGCACTATCACAGCACAGGTCTACATTGCTTAAAGCACCTTCTTGCTTCCCACTGTTGAAGAGCAACTCGGGCATGGAGATTGCATCTCTCAACACCATCGAGCATCTGTTCATAATGCACGGCCTGTGGCGAAGTGGTTACATGACAATAACATCCCTGTAATGGACTGGCCTGGACAGTGTCCTGACCTGAATCCTACAGAACACCTTTGGGATGTTTTGGAACACCCACTTCGTGGCAGGTCTCACCGTCCGACATGGATACCTCTCCTTAGTGCAGCATTCCGTGATGAATGGGCTGCCATTCCCTAAGAAACCTCCAGCACCTGATGGAACATATGCCTGCGAGAGTGGAAACTGTCATTAAGGTTAAGGGTGGGGCAACACCATATTGAATTCCAGCGTTACGGATGGAGGGCGCCACGAAGTTGTAATTCATTTTCAGCCAGGTTTTCGGATACTTTTGATCACATAGTGTACCAGCCCCACATCGCTTTCAGTCGACTCATATAATTCATATCCAATGCCTCATCCTCAAAAACCTATTTGCGACCGCGCCATTGCTTTTGTGGAGTAAGAGAATTTGACGACGTCGCAGGCTGGTACACCTGTTGCCGTTCCTGAGCGCATTGCATTATGATAGACAACACGTAAATGAAACCCTGGAGAATCGAGAAGACGAATGGAAACTGGACTTTGATGTGTAACAACACCGTCCCAGGATAATGAACTTGTCAATAAGTCACGGTAAAATCATTTTTTCTACATGGTGAATTTTAAACGTACTAGGCCTACTACATTTCCCGTGTCGGTGGATACGGTTCACCACCGGCTTTGGGATGCCACTCGACTTAGAAAACGTGCTGCCATCACGGAGAGGCTCTGTGATGATAATCGACTCCACCGATTAGGGTTTCCCGAGGGCAACGTCGATCACGACTGGCGGAACGTGATATTTTTCGACACATGTGTATTGTCCGCAGCGAATGATGGTCCAATATGAGTATACAGGGCGTAATACGCCCGTTTTGATTGCAAATACATCGCTGAGTCATCTCACATTGTAAATGTGTCTGTGGGGGTATGGTGCTGTACGTTTTCCTCCGGACGTGGAATGCTTCACAGGATAGATGGCCGACTTGGTGATGCCCAATATACTCATACTACGAGTATTTATTATAATCTCACCAGTGGGACAATGGTATTTTGTTGGAGTAATGTGCCTCCAGCGTTACCAGTCTCCTATACGCATGTCAGCGATGGTGCAGAATGAGATTTCTCTTCTCGACTGGCCTTCTTTTCAACCAGACCTACTCTATTAAAACGTATGGGGAGAGACGAATCGAACAGTGCGAAAAAAGTGGCCTGGAGTCACGCCAAGAACTCATGATGATCTTCGAAAAGTCACCCTAATTGCCCGAGAGGAGGTTGCACAAAACTGGAGATTTCTCATCCACCTCATATACACCCTTCTTCGCAGACTGCAGACACTCACTGAAGTACAAGTCCTTTGAAAGGGATATTAAGTGATAAAGAAGCCGCTACGGTCGCAGGTTCGAATCCTGCCTCGGGCATGGATGTTTGTGATGTCCTTAGGTTAGTTAGGTTTAACTAGTTCTAAGTTCTAGGGGACTAATGACCTCAGCAGTTGAGTCCCATAGTGCTCAGATCCATTTGAACCATTTGATAAAGAAGCCACATGCTGTGCCCTTCTGAGGTCCGAAAATATCTTAATAAGAGCTTTGAACAATTCGTTCTCTTAATTTCGTGATTTCTGAATGCTAAACAACATAAGGAAAAAATGTAAAAATTCCACAGTAAGCCAGGTACGAAACAAACCTAGTCGCCATGCAGTTGCCTAATAACAACCAACTATCCCACTGAGCAAGGAATGCATGATGCTACACCTGTTGGCATTTATATACTTTTCACGGCTCTTGATTCTACGTCGCGACATGTAGTGCCTTCGAGAGGTTACAAGCCTGTTTTGGCCTGTCTCCTCTCATTTTTCTCAATTTTTTAATTTGATATCATTTTATTAATGTGTCTCCGAGGGCACCGGCCGAGAAAAATCATTGCCGTAAATGAAACCGATATCAAGAATTGTGATTTTTATGTGCGGTATTTCAACTGATGTTGAGACATTGCTTGCTGTTCTGTCCTTCCTGTATCGGTAAACTGGGGTTATATGAGGATCACCAGCGTTGAGTGTGGCAGAAAAACGTGATATCAGGCCGGGCCAGCTTTTCTGCAGATACGAGTGGACAATGGCGTATTGCGGCTCCTCAGGGTGGAGGACCTGCTACGACTTACAGGGTCTGAAAAAATGGTTCAAATGGCTCTGAGCTCTATGGGACTTAACATCTGTGGTCATCAGTCCCCTAGAACTTAGAACTACTTAAACCTAACTAACCTAAGGACTTCACAGACATCCATGCCCGAGGCAGGATTCGAACCTGCGACCGTAGCGGTCACGCGGTTTCAGACTGAAGCGCCTAGAGCCGCACGGCCACACCGGTCGGCTACAGGGTCTCACTAGAAGTGTAAATTCACGTTTACTTGTGGCAACTTTTATAGTGATATGATGATCCGTGATGCGATCACATAGAATGTCTCTGACAGCAGAACTAGAGAACAGATTCTCAAGTATTCAGATCCTTCACTCCCAGAAGTGTTGCGGATATTAGAACAATTCGATTCTGGCGCCATAGCCGCAGATAAAATTGATCAGGTCCCGATTTGTCGGGTCGAGTCGCCACTTACCCGCGACCGCCCCTCTCAGCCGCCACGAGCGCGCACACAGACTCACAGAGAGCCTAGTAAACAAGCAATCAGGCCTGTAAATCTTGTTAAGTTTTGCCCTCGCTGTTTTGCTCGCCATAAGCGTCAAGATTGCCTGTCGTGCAACGCGACATGTTACTCATGTAAGGTAAAGTTGAGCCCTCATCTTGCCCCAAGGCAGTGCGACGCCATTCCAACAAACTATTTGTAACATTACGAGTTGCTTGCCGTCCTATTGACTTTCAATTGGACACGGGTGCTTCTGGAATTTCGCTTAATCGTGCCACTTACGAACAGTTAGGGTCTCCACGCCTGTCAAAATCTAGCACGTACCTCACCGCATACAACGGACAGGAAATCCTACTTGGACAGTATAGTTTGCCTGCCAAAATCTCACACTAGGACAGTGGAATTTACTGTGTTGCAATCAAGAGACAGTGAAAATATTATTGGCTTTGATTCATTTGACTTGTTTGGCCTTAGCATCCAAAATAATGTGCTTTCAGTGACTACTTTTAACCCAAAAGACAGTGTAGCTAGTTTGCCTAAGGAATTTTCTGAACTCTTTTCTGATGGACTTGGAAAAGCCAATAATTTTGTAGCGCACATTACCCTGAAAGACACTGCACAGCCGAAGTATTTCTGGGCTCAGCCTGTTCTCATTGCTTTACGAGACAAAGTAGCCAGTCAACTAAAAGAATTACAAGACAATGGTGTGACTGCTCCAATACAAGCTAGTCAGTGGGCAAGTCCATTGGTTTTGTTGCCCATGCATTCTCGTTGCATTCGAATTTGTGTTGACTTCAAAACTACAGTCAGGCCACAGACAATAATTGACATTTATCCATTGCCTCGTCATGAGGAAATTATGGACAGGTTTGGCGCAGGCCGTTAATTTTCTCAGATAGATTTTCGTTATGCTTATTTGCAAATACCACAAGATGAAGAATCACAGAAAGTGTTTGTTGTTGATACAATCTTAGGCCTGTTCAAGTATTTGCGTTTGTTCTTCGCAGGGCTTCCGCACTTGCTGTTTTTCAACGTTACTTGGAACAGCTGACTGCTCAAGTGCCGTTCTGTTCGAATTACCTTGACTATGCTGTCGTCTCAGGTATTACGCTAGAGGAACGCACTGCCAATTTGCGCATTCTTTTTCGAGTGTTTTCAGATGCAGGACTCAAGAGCCGTCTCGAAAAGTGTGACTTCTTTCAAACTGAACTACAGTCATGTGATGAACAGTTTGGGTGTTCATCCCCTCCAATCTCATTCGCTTCCAATCCGTGACCTGCGTGTTCCTTGCAATGTATCTGAACTGCAGTCAATGCTAGGCACTACATTCGTTTCATTCTGAACGCTTCACAGATCGCGGCGCCATTGCACCGCTAACTTCGGAAAAATGTAACTTTCGTGTGGACCAGAAAGTGTCAAGAAATTCCTTGCTCGGTGACAGATGTTGAGTACATTTTGATCGTGCTAAACCAATGATTTTGCGAGTAGACGCTTCCTCTTACGGAATGGGCGCTGTGCTTTTGCACAGAATTGGTGCAGACAGCAAACCTATTGTTTTTGCCTTAAATTTAGTGCAATTATTCACAAATTGGAAAAGAAGCTCTCGCTATTGTGTATGGTGTGACAAAATACCATAACCATCTGTTTGGTCGCAAGTTCTATTTAGTGACAGATTACAAGCCTTTGCAGTCCTTGTTTCATCCGTCAAAGCAGGTTGCTACACGCACTGCTCAAAAATGGCAGTGGACGGCTTTGCTTCTATCCCAATATCAGTACGAAATTATGTACAGACCGACGGCAAAGCATGGCAATGCTGACGCCGTTCCTCGCCTTCCGATCGGCCCCGACTCTGATTTTGATTCCTCTGACGGTTCTTATTGCTAGATCAGTCCGCAGGACTCTGAATTGCTGCAATCTTTTCCATTGAATTGCAGAAAATTTTCACGGGTCACGGAAGCGGACACTGAGCTGATCATTTTGTTGCATTACATTCGCATGTCTTGGCCTCGCTCACTGAACAGTATTCAGAACTCAGTAGTGGTCCTATACTTTCCTCGTCGCCATAAAATTTTTTAGTACAAAAAGATATGATCTTAGTACAATCTGACAGTGGACCGCGTGTGCTCATTCCCGTAGCGTTGCATAAGGATGTGTTACAACTGCTTCATCAAGGACATTAGGGGAATTGTTCGCACTAAACAGTTCACCGCGCCGGTACTGTACTAGGGAGGACATGGACGCCCATATTGAACAGATGACATCAAACTGTCGCGCATGCGCGGACAACCAATCCGCTCCGCCACAGATATTCGCAGCTTGGCCTAAGACTCAGTTCCCATGGCAACGAGCGCACAAAGACTTTGCGGGACCATTTTGGAACACTCGTAAGCTCGTAGTGGTAGACTCTTTTAGCAAGTTTCACTTTGAGGTGCCTATGAACTCTAGCACGTCACGTAGCACCATTCAAGTGTTGTCTTCAATTTTTGTGCGTTTAAGGATTGCCTGAAGCCATTGTTACGGGTAACGGACCTCATTTCACGTCACATGACTTTGAACAGTTTTGAGAACGAAATGATATTCGTCTTCTAATAAGTACTCTGTTACACTGGCTGTCCAACGGAGAAGCAGAACGCCTCGTACGCACTTTTAAACAACAAATGGCCAACCTCCCACGCACTGCAACAGGCGCTGCAACTCTTTCTCGCCTCCTATCGCTCCCACCCACGCGACGGACCATCACCAGCAGAACTTCTGCATGGCCGCCGCTATCGGACGCTGCTCCACTATTTCCACCCTCCACAGCATACGGTGCCGTCGATGGTCTGCAAGTATCGCTTTGCACCGAGTGATATTGTCCTTTTCAGGGTTTCTGGCCGACGTCAGCACTGGGAGCGAGGCGAGATCCAGAAACGCATTGGGACGTATATGTATCTAATTGTAGGTCCCGATGGTTTGCAGCGCCGTCACCAGAATCAAATTCGCAATTGTCGTTGCTTTTCTTACCCCAGATTCACGGCCTGACGGGACCAAGGGGCCTTCGCAGCCTCCCGCTGGTGTCGCCACGGCACCTCAGGACGAGCCAGTGGCTGTCGCTCCGTCGCCTGCGCCGTCGCCACTCCCCGACCCGATGGACCTGGATCCGCCTTCGCCATTGCCGCCGCCGTCATCGCCCCAGCAGGCGTGCTCAGGGCCGGACGTGTACCCCAAGTAGTGTTTTAGGGAGGATGTTCCTCTGCTCTCTCAAGCCACATGGCGGGGCAAGGTCCGGAGTACGTCGTTCTCCACAGCTACGGCTCCCGGATCATTTCTAAGTCCAACTTCCTGCCTCCCCCTGTTGTCGTTCGTACGACAGATGTGTATTAAGTGAGAAGATTCAAAATGACAGTCACTTGACAACTGTTCCCCTCATTTAAATGATTGGTTGACTGCTTGGTGACATGGTTGACTGCTTGGTGACAGTCTCTCTGACCTCTGAGCGTTTGGTAGGGATGGCATGTGGATGCCAGAGGATGGGTTAGAAGCTGCTGCTACAGCCGATACGTGTGAGGCTCTCTCATCGCTAGCATCCGCGAGATGATGCGATGTACGTGCTAATAGCGGATGGCGCGATCCCGGCTCCCAGCAGTCCATGGACAGAGCGCTCTTTGCAATCGCGATTGTGTGATCGGTTGCATTTTTTCACCTGATGTGTTTAGTGGAAACATTGTGGTGGTCGAGGGTGTTTGTGTTCTCAAATATCGGTACACACCTCAGATATATTTCGCACTACGATCTGTTTGTGGTGGATATTTAATTACTGGATCTGCACGATGTCAGCGTGTGATACTCAAATGCTGAAAATATGTTTTTATTATAACAAAAGATCGTCGTAAGGTGGTGGTGAGTGTTTTAAGCGATCTCTTTGTTTCCTGTAATTTGTTAAACAATTAATTGGACAGGGTGGTGCAAATGTACTATTGCCCTCTATTTTTGATATCGAAATTGCGTCAGCTCTCCCTTTGTCCCCAGCATTAGCCAATGGGGACAGAGTGTTCTGAGAATAACTGGAAACATCCATCTGTATGTTTAGAGACGTTGGTTCACATGGACAAACAGAATGTAGCCTCTTGAAAGAGCCAGAGACATAAAGGGAGTCTGGAATTTCCTGATCAACAGAATGCAACCTCTTGATGCTTTGTTTGGGACTGGAAGATCAAAGAAGGGTGATATCAGGTCTGTGTTTGATCTTCATGGCAGCACCCAGACGATGGACACACACGCACGAGATCCCCAATGCACTTAATTCAGTCCTGGTGCTTACAGTTATCATGTCATGGGAAGCGGGGCTGGGGGTGTAGACATGCGTTCTACCCAAGTGGGTAGAACTCAATATATTATTGGCATTGATTTGAATTTCGTGTCGTGAAATCTTTCTTCTGCAGCACAAGGAGAGTCTTTCTCCTGCCAATTTTTTCTGGGAGGCGTGGCGAGGGGGGGAACGAAGGGCAAGGGGATGGGACGTCCTCTGATGGTGGCATCAATACGAAAATTTTCCAACGAGACAACATCTCCAACCTGCAGCAGTGTAATTACATAACTAGTACATTTAATTGCTGAATGTGAGCTTTTCCCACCAAATAAAGTGACTCAACCACTGAAAATTAAACTTTATAAATAAACAATATATCTTCTGCTATGTAATCGACATTGATTTGAGTTCCCTGTCATGAGATGCTTCCACTCCAGCACTGAGTTAGTAATTTTCCCCTCCAGTTTCCAGATAAGGGTGGGGAGGGAGAGAGATAGGGTGTTCCCCAGAGGGAGAGGGGTTTATTAATTGATTGACTTAATGAATTAGTCAATTAATTTGATATCAAAAGTGTGCTTGTATCGGCGAGGGGGAGGGGGCAGTGATTGTGGCTTACCATGTGGGTGGAATAGGAGGAGATTGAGAGGGAGGGGTGGGGGTTTCTGAGACAGACGGATTATCCCCAGGTGCTCATAACTGAATCCTCAGGGGACCATAAACCAATTAGCAGAACAGTAGGTTAAGGAATGGGTAAGGGGTTACAAATCAATCAAGTTTTCCTCTGAATGAATGATTTCTCCTGAATGAATGCAATGTGCCACAATGCAGTTTGCCACACTACTCACGACTGGTACAAAAATGCTGCTAGCTTGGTGGAATTTTGTGGAAGACAGATGATCGGTGCATGTTCCCATGGGGTTTGACGACTGGAATCATTCGCACGTGTTAGGGTTGTAAAGCATTATTTTTCCATGTTGGCGCAGTGTGCACGAGATACGGAATCTCCTCTGGACTACCAGGGAAAAAAGATGTATTGATAGCGTCTCCTCCCTGAGATACTCTTGCGCAGACTTAGTAGTAAGACAGTCTAGGTGATTTGGACGGAAGGTTAGATCCTTTCCGGAATTCATCTCATCGGGTTTTATCCATAGTCGTCGATCATCAGAGAGCCCAGGTCAGAGGCTACGCCATATGACTGCTGTTTGCTATCTACACACTGCCTGAGATCTTGGTGGCGAAGTAATTGCAGCATGTGATAATAGGGACCTGTAAGTCTTCTTTGACGCCCTCACCATCATATGCTCTTGTTTTAGCGCCACAGTACCCACGACTTTGCATGTGAATTTTTCACGGAGTTCTCATTCCTGATCGGTATTGTATCAGATAGTCGGGATTTATCGTTATCTCTGTTGATTGACACACTGATAATAGTTTTCCGTATTCCGCATTTGAGAATGGGTGATCCATTAAAACACCTGCCAACTACTTATTCTCAACCCCAATATTTTGTGCCGTCGTCCTGTTAAAGCATTCTTGAGTGACTAGCATATTTACTTTTTTGTTAGGTTACGTAAATTGCTTAGTGATACTTCTTTTGTTTATCATTTTGCACTCAGATGATAAATTTCATTTCCTGCCTATTTTTTATTGCTACTGAGGATAGAGACTGATTAGTAACCTAATGAAATTATTTTACTACTCATCAACAGGGTTATTTTATTAATTCTCACTAAAAAAAAATCTGACTAGCAGTTACCAACATATCACTATATAGGACAAGTCTGAGTCGAGTACTGATGGCAAAAAGGAGAAGTCGATCACGATGACGCCAACTTTTTCTGATTGATAAGGGAACCACATCCAACACAGAAACGCACTCAGGGATCCGTCGCTCATCCACAGAGGCAATCGTACGCTCACACAAACCTCGGACACAAGCCAGAGAGCCAAGCTAGAAGCTGTGGTTAGCAATTCGACCACCTATCTTTGCAAGCTTCGCATTTACGATTTAGACAATAAAATTTAGTAACTGATGGCCAAGAAAAACACAATCACACTCTTTCATGAAGCGAAATGATAGACAATATTCTTGATGCGTGTTGATTTAATCCATGACATTCTCTTATACTGTTTCTCTGTTCACTAAATACACCATGTGGTCAAAAGTATCCGAACACCTGGCTGAAAATGGTTTACAAGTTCGTGGCGCCCTCCATCGGTAATGCTGGAATTCAATATGGAGTTGGCCCACCCTTAGCCTTGATGACAGCTTCCACTCTCGCAGGCGTACGTTCAGTCAGGTGCTGGAAGGATTCTTCGGGAATGGCAGCCCATTCATCACGGAGTGCTGCACTGAGGAAGGGGTATCTATGTCGGTGGGTGTGGCCTGACAAGAAGTCGGCGTTCCAAAACATCCCAAAGATATTCTATGGGATTCAGGTCAGGACTCTGTGCAGGCCAGCCCATTACAGGAATGCTATTGTCGGGTAACCACTCCGCCACAGGCCGTGCATTATGAACAGGTGCTCGATCGTGTTGAAAGATGCAATCCCCATGCCCGAATTGCTCTACAACAGTGCAAAGCAAGAAGGTGCTTAAAACATCCATGCAGGCCGGTGCTGTGATAGTGCCACGCATAACAACAAGGGGTGCAAGGCCTCTCAATGAAAAACACGACCACACCATAACACCACCGCCTCCGAATTTTACTGTTGGCACTACACACGCTGGCAGATAACGTTCACCTGGCATTCGCCATACCCACTCCCTGCCATTGGATCGCCACATTGTGTACCGCGATTCGTCACTCCACACAACGTTTTTCCACTGTTCAATCGCCCAATGTTTACGCTCCTTACACCAAGCGAAGCTTCGTTTGGCATTTACCGGCGTGATATGTGGCTTATGAGCAGCCGCTCGACCATGAAATCCAAGTTTTCTCACATCCCGCCTAACTGTCATAGTACTTGCAGTGGATCCTGATGCAGTTTGGAATTCCTGTGTGGTGGTCTGGATAGATGTCTGCGTGTTACACATTACGACCCTCTTCAACTGTCGGAGGTCTCTAGCAGTCAACAGACGAGGTCGGCCTGCACGCTTTTGTGCTGCACTTGACTTTTCGCCTTTCCACTTCACTATCACATCAGAAACAGTGGACCTCGGGATGTTTAGGAGTGTGGAAATCTCGCGTAGAAAGATATGACACAAGTGACACCCAATCACCTGAGCCCGTTCAAAATCCGCGAGTTCCGCGAAGCACACCATTCTGCACTCTCACGATGTCTAATGACTACTGAGGTCGCTGATACGAAGTACCTGACAGTTGGTGGCAGCACAATGCACCTAATATGAAAAAGCATGGGGGGTGTCCGGATACTTTTGATCTCGTCGTGTATGACTTCTACAAGGTTAAGAAATGATTGAGTGTCCTCTCATCTCGCATCCAACCAATTAACATAAATTTGTAGTAATAGACACCCCTCACTCATACTCATAAATACGGTCATTTTGAGTGTGACGTACAGTTCGAGTGACATTAGCTAAATTTTTGAAATGCAAAATGCCATTGTATGAGATATTCAACAGAGTAGTTGGTGTGGACAATGTGAAAAATGTGCATAGAAACATTTACCTAGACAAAATCAATTTAAAATATTAAGTAAACTATGAAAGAAGCATCGTGTTCATTCTGATGAATAATTGACTGGATAAGATTTATGAGTGTCCCATACTCTGTTCCACAACACATGACATATGACTGTTAAAATTAAAATAAGGAAATGGAATTTCAAAGCTAGGGGGCAATGATGTTTTCATTATAGAGGAATATTATGGTTGAGGACTGAGGCCGGTCTTAAGCAGAGCCAATTCACTTCCCACCACACTAAACACATGGACTCCTCCGCAGAAATCTGTTGAGTGGGGAATGTGCGTTGGCGCAGGCGTGTTCATGTCTGGTGGGAAAGGTTTGACCAGCAGTCACGGACATCAACCTGATGTCTCTCAGTAGCAGGTGAATGAAACAGTAACAGTGTGCAGCTCCCGACATCCTTCCGGAACTACAATGAATTTATGGGGAAACGAAGAAAGAATTAATAAATAAAATAAAATGTTGAGTTATTAACTAGAGCGTCGTACAGATAACATTTTCAGTATTCTCAGTTCGTAGGCTGTGTTTTTAATAGCTAGAGGATTTGAACGTTTTATAAACGGAACATATTTGTCGTATGGAATCTCTACCAAATACTGCATTTCGAATACTGAATGTGTGAATAAACTACGACGCCATATCATAAGAACTGTCAAGGGCATTCTCAGAAAGCAGTTTGTATAATGTCTCAGCACACAGAAAATAAAACTTCAGTTGAGGACGACTTATCTGGTTAAAGTGCTTTTAGCGATTCTTTTTTCCTCATCAGCAGATACGATCTAGCGATAAAGAATATCAGAAGCGTCGTGAGCAACACAAAGAAAACGATTTCATCTGTCACCATTTGAACATAATGAATTTGTTACGCCTCCACCATTAAGGGATATCAGCAGACGTGAGCACCAAATAAGACAACACGAATTCTAGGGAAGGAAATAAAAGTACTGGTCTCTCAGCATTTATTATTCATCAGAATCAAAAATCTCATTTGTAACGATCTGCTTACAATTAGGCAAAAAGGCAGAAGGACTCAGTCCGTCAGGATAAAGTAAGTTACACATTATTAAAGCAAGCCAAGTAACTTTTTATGACACATTAAGCTACTTTTCAACATATTCAACTACATGTACATGTACATCTACATCTACGCGCATCTACATCAGCGGCGCTGACTTCGGTCGCGCAGCTTGAGGCTGTTGCCAATGGGCACCACTGTGGGGAGCCGGACTTGGGTATCACGGGGATGTCAACCTCGTTCCGTCTGTCCCCAGATCGGTCTTCCGCTGTGGTTGCCCCGGTTGCTGCCCGCAGTGGGGCTGAGCCCTCGCCTGCGGTTGATTGGGTGGTCGTTCCAAGGCGTGGCAGGCAGCGAAAGACGTCCCAGGAGGCTGATCAGAAAGCCTCCCCGGTGCGTCTGACAAACAGGTTTCAGCCACTGGCTGAGCCAGATGCAGTTGCCTGCCCTGTTTCAGAGGATCATTCTCAGCCTTCAAGGTCCGGGCAATCGCAGAGGGTGGGCTTATTGGTAGTTGGGAGCTCCAATGTTAGGCGCGTAATGGGGCCCCTTAGGGATATGGCGGCTAAGGAGGGGAAGAAATCCAGTGTGCACTCCGTGTGCATTCCGGGTGGAGTCATTCCTGATGTGGAAAGGGTCCTTCCGGATGCCATGAAGAGCACAAGGTGCAGCCAGCTACAGGTGGTGGCACATGTCGGCACTAATGACGTGTGTCGCTTTGGATCTGAGAAAATTGTCTCTGGATTCCAGCGGCTATCTGATTTGGTGAAGGCTGCCGGTCTTGCTTACGAGATGAAGGAAGAGCCCACCATCTGCAGCATCGTTGACAGAACCGACTGCGGACCTTTGGTGCAGAGCCGGGTGGAGGGTCTGAATCAGAGGCTCAGACAGTCTTGCGACTGTGTTGGCTGCAGATTCCTTGACTTGCGCCATAGTGTGGTGGGGTTTCGGGTTCCGCTGAATAGGTCAGGAGTTCACTACACTCAGTTGGCGGCTACACGGGTAGCGGAGGCTGTGTGGCTTGGACTGGGCGGTTTTTTAGGTTAGAAGGCCTCGGGAAAGTACGGGGTGGGCTGCAATCTCAAAGGGTGCATGGAAAATACAGGACGTGCTTGGTTCAAGGAACAGTCGGCATTGTAGTTGTAAATTGTTGTAGTTGTGCTGGGAAAGTCCCTGAGCTACAAGCGCTAATAGAAAGCACAGAAGCTGAAATCGTTATAGGTACAGAAAGCTGGCTAAAGCCTGAAATAAGTTCTGCAGAAATTTTTACGAAGTCTCAGACGGTGTTCAGGAAAGATAGATTAGGCAGAATTGGTGGTGGAGTGTTTGTGTCTGTCAGTAGTGGTTTTATCTTGTAGTGAAGTTGAAGTAGATATTCCGTGCGAATTGGTATGGGTGGAGGTTATACTTAACAGCCGAACTAAGTTAATAATTGGCTCCTTCTACCGACCCCCAGACTCCGATGATATAGTTGCTGAACAGTTCAGACAAAATTTGAGTCTCGTAACAAATAAATACCCCACTCATACGGTTATAGTTGGTGGGGACTTCAACCTTCTCTCGATATGTTGGCAAAAATACTTGTTCAAAACCGGTGGTAGGCAGAAAACATCTTCCGAGATTGTCCTAAATGCTTTCTCCGAAAATTATTTCGAGCAGTTAGTTCACGAACCCACGCGAATTGTAACGGTTGCGAAAACACACTTCACCTCTTAGCCACAAACAATCCAGAGCTAATAGAGAGCATCATGACTGATACAGGGATTAGTGATCACAAGGTCGTTGTAGCTAGGCTAAATACCGTTTCTTCCAAATCCACCAGAAACAAACGCAAAATAATTTTATTTAAAAAAGCGGATAAAGTGTCACTAGAAGCCTTCCTAAGAGACAATCTCCATTCCTTCCGAACTAACTATGCAAATGTAGACGAGATGTGGCTCAAATTCAAAGATATAATAGCAACAGCAATTTAGAAATTCATACCTCATAAATTGGTAAGAGATGGAACTGATTCCCCATAGTACACAAAACAGGTCCGAACGCTGTTGCAGAGGCAACGGAAAAAGCATGCGAAGTTCAGAAGAACGAGAAATCCCGAAGATTGGCTAAAATTTACAGACGCGCGAAATTTGGCACGGACTTCAAGCGAGATGCCTTTAATATGTTCCACAACGAAACATTGTCTCGAAATTTGGTAGAAAATCCAAAGAAATTCTGGTCGTATGTAAAGTACACCAGCGGCAAGACGCAGTCAATACCTTCCCTGCGCAGTGCCGATGGTACTGTTACCGACGACTGTGCCGCTAAAGCGGAGTTATTGAACGGTTTTCTGAAATTACTTCACCAGGGAAGACTAATGGAATATTCCAGAATTTGTAACACGAACAGCTGCTAGCATGAGTTTCTTAGAAGTAGATACCTTAGGGGTTGCGAAGCAACTCAAATCGCTTGATACGGGCAAGTCTTCAGGTCCAGATTGTATACCGATTAGGTTCCTTTCAGATTACGCTTATACAGTAGCTCCCTACTTAGCAATCATATACAACCGCTCGCTGACCGATAGATCTGTACCTACAGATTGGAAAATTGCGCAGGTCGCACCAGTGTTTAAGAAGGGTAGTAGGAGTAATCCATCGAACTACAGACCTATATCATTGACGTCGGTTTGCAGTAGGGTTTTGGAGCATATACTGTATTCAAACATTATGAATCACCTCGAAGGGAACGATCTATTGATACGCAATCAGCATGGTTTCAGAAAGCATCGTTCTTGTGCAACACAGCTAGCTCTTTATTCGCACGAAGTAATGGCCGCTATCGACAGGGGATCTCAGGTTGATTCCGTATTTCTGGATTTCCGGAAAGCTTTTGACACCGTTCCTCACAAGCGACTTCTAATCAAGCTGTGGGCCTATGGGGTATCGTCTCAGTTGTGCGACTGGATTCGTGATTTCCTGTCAGGAAGGTCGCAGTTCGTAGTAATAGACGGCAAATCACCGAGTAAAACTGAAGTGATATCAGGTGTTCCCCAGGGAAGCGTCATGGGACCTCTGCTGTTCGTGATCTATATAAATGACCTGGGTGACAATCTGAGCAGTTCTCTTAGGTTGTTCGCAGATGATGCTGTAATTTACCGTCTAGTAAGGTCATCCGAAGACCAGTATCAGTTGCAAAGCGATTTAGAAAAGATTGCTGTATGGTGTGGCAGGTGGCAATTGACGCTAAATAACGAAAAGTGGGGGGGGGGGGGGGGTGATCCACATGAGTTCCAAAAGGAATCCATTTGAATTCGATTACTCGATAAATAGTACAATTCTCAAGGCTGTCAATTCAACCAAGTACCTGGGTGTTAAAATCACGAACAATTTCAGTTGGAAAGACCACATAGATAATATTGTGGGGAAGGCGAGCCAAAGGTTGCGTTTCATTGGCAGGACACTTAGAAGATGCAACAAGTCCACTAAAGAGACAGCTTACACTACATTCGTTCGTCCTCTGTTAGAATATTGCTGCGCGGTGTGGGCTCCTTACCAGGTGGGATTGACGGAGTACATCGAAGGGGTGCAAAAAAGGGCAGCTCGTTTTGTATTATCACGTAATAGGGGAGAGAGTGTGGAAGATATGATACGCGAGTTGGGATGGAAGTCATTAAAGCAAAGACGTTTTTCGTCGCGGCGAGATCTATTTACGAAATTTCAGTCACCAACTTTCTCTTCCGAATGCGAAAATATTTTGTTGAGCCCAACCTACATAGGTAGGAATGATCATCAAAATAAAATAAGAGAAATCAGAGCTCGAACAGAAAGGTTTAGGTGTTCGTTTTTCCCGCGCTCTGTTCGGGAGTGGAATGGTAGAGAGATAGTATGATTGTGGTTCGATGAACCCTCTGCCAAGCACTTAAATGTGAATTGCAGAGTAGTCATGTAGATGTAGATGTAGATGTACCCGCATACTCCGCAAGCCACCGTATTGTGCGTGGCGAAGGTTACCATTTACCACTAGTAGTCATTTTCTTTCCTGTTTCACTCGCGAATACCGCGAGGGAAAAACGACTATCTAAATGCCTTCATACGAGCCCTAATCTCTGTAATATAAACTTCGTGGTCCTTACACGAAATTTATGTTGGCGGCGGAAGAGTCCTTGTGCAGTTAGCTTCAAATGACAGTTCTCTAAATTTTTTCAGTAGTGTTCATGGAAAAGAACGTCGCCTTGTCTCCAGAGATTCCCATTTGAGTTCCCGAAGCATCTCCGTAATACTTGCGTGTCGACTCAACCTACCAGCAGAAAATCTAGCAGCCTGCCTCTGAATTACTTCGATGTATTTCTTCAATCCAACGCGGTGTGAATCCCAAACTCTCCAACAGTTTTCAAGAAATGGTCGCGCTAGCGTCCTAAATGCTGTCTCCTTTACAAATGAACCACATCCAAAATTCTCCCAATGAACCAAAATAGGCCATTCACCTTCCGTACCACAATCCTCCATTTCATAACGCTTTGCAGCATTACGACCAGATATTTAAACCACTAGACTGTGCCATCCAGCACACTACTAACGCTGTAGTCGAACATTATAGGATTGTTTTTCCCACTCTACATTTTTATACATTTAGAACTAACTACCATTCATCATCACATCAGCTAGAAATTTTGTCTCCCTATATTCACTCAACTATGACACCTTCCCGTACACCACAGCATCATCAGCAAACAGCCGCAGATTACTGCTTATTCTGTCAGCCAAATTATTGATGTAGACAGAAAGTAACAGCGGTCCTATCACACTTCCCTGGGACTCGAGCCACTCACATATATGGAAACCTACACCGTAGTCTGGTGCCTTCGTTAAACAGTCTGCTGTAGGACTATGAAATCGACGGAGGGACGTTGCATCAATCGTTCATTTCCTCGATTATAAAATCCTACTCCTGGTCACAGACCTATTCTAAAACCACTGCGTGAACGTCCTCATAGTGTAAAATCCCTTTTGATGTGAACGTTGTTTCATCTTTCCGAAAAGAAGAAAATCGCGTGGCGCAAGAACTGGACTTCCTGGTCAGCATCAACCACGTCTGTGTGGTCTTGATCAAATTTTAGGCACCATTCCACTGCGGCTGGAAGAGACATGGAATATGGTCTATACATCACCATGATTTCACTGTGAATCTTTGTGCAATTTAGACGTTAGGCACCATTCCACTGCGGCTGGAAGAGACATGGAATATGGTCTATACATCACCATGATTTCACTGTGAATCTTTGTGCAATTTAGACGTTTCGATCACAAGAATTTACTGTGCTACCTGGTTTACAGTGCGTCTCCAGTTGCCGCGCCGTTTACTCGTAAATCGCACACTGTGATTCACCTGTCATCCGTACCGCGGGGAAGCTTTGTCTGTAGGGAACCCGAAACATGTTCTCTTTTTAGACAATGTGCCACTTGTGTTGTAAAGCGGTCTTACAAGGGAACCGTAAGAACGTCCCCTCACCAATTTGATTCATCTCGACGGGTTGTGTAGGGCACGACAAGCACGTTAACACATGTAAACGGGAAGATACAACTTTCAACCGTTTTTGAGAAGATCGAATTTGAAATTTTTAGGCGTGGTGATGTACTTTGCATGGTCGCAGACATTCAGGCATTTACCAGCCGAACGAGTAAGCTCGTAGTTTCATAAGCGCGACGTCTGTAGGTCGAATCTCGCTGTTCGTACGGTTTTTCATTCCCACGTAATTCTAACATCGGATTTATTAGGACTGTGCAAATTATCAGTATTTAATGATTCATTTATTATTTGTATGATAATTATCTTGACAAAGGAGAAAAAACTTTTTTCTTAAGGACATTGGAGAAAAAGATACACGAGAACATTCAATCAAATTAGTACAGTTGTTTCATTTAAATTTTTGTATCTACATTTGTGAAAAGCGTAGTATGTATCCTCAGGAGCACAATACGTATGAGTATGATACTAGTCATAGATAAAAGGAAAAAAAATTATTGCGACATGTGATGAACACTGAATTTGAGCATGTGCATGACGTTTCAAAATGTCTTTTGCAAAAAAAAAAAGCTTGGTTTACGTTCCTAAATGGTTCTCGGTCATCGTACAGTTTAGCGACACACCACGCATATCGATGCACAGCACAGAATACTGGTACATACGACTGATGGTGTACAAGTGATTGTATTTTTTATGCAATATTCTCTAGAAGATCTCTCCCTTCTGTTCGATGATGTAGGCGCAACTTTGTAGTCGTTTTATAAGATACTTTCCCTGCATGCAAAAATAAACGTGGCAGCGCCGCACCTGCAGAGTACGTGCGGGAGAGATACTTTAATACTGCACATTTTCAAAATAGAGTGGGAATGGAAACAAAGCCGGTTGCTAGATTCGATCCATGGGCATCGCACATTTGAAACTAACCGCTTGCTCGATTGGCTGTGGACTCCCGGTGTACAAAGAATGTAAGAAGGCCTAAAATTTTCAGACTCGATTTTCTCGAAAATGATTGATAGTTGCGTCTTCGTTTTTACACATGTTGAATTCCTGTGCCTACACAAACTATCAATATGAATCAGATGAGCGAGGGAAGCTCGTTCGGTCCTCTTGTTAGCGTGGGCCGACATGTGTAACCTATTTTCTGAAGTCCTGGTGCACATATATGTAGAGTGAGGCAGCTAAGACAGGTCATTTCACATACACCCTGAACGAATAAATATATCGAAACGGAGTTTCCGCGAAATAATAATGTGACGAATTTTCTGACATTTGCAAATAATTTTTAATGTACGTAGCTACTGAATTATATTTTTTTAATCGAACTGCATACTTTTCCTGTGAGATTAGAAAGAGACTACAAAGGCATTCAACGAGCATTCAAAGAGCATTCAGTGACATGATGTCCAGAATTCGATCAAACGGTAAACAGATAACAACATTGAAAATCATTGCACTGAAGAGAAGAGGTCTCACAAACTTCTACCCCAATGTACCATACACTGAGATGACGAAAGTCATGGGTTAGCGGTATGCCCATATACAGATGGCAACAGTATCGCGTGCAGAAGATATAAAAGGGCAGATATTTGGCGGAGCTGTCGTTTGTACTAAGGTGATTCATGTGAAACGGTTTCCGATGTGAGTATGGCCCCACGATGGGAATTAACAGATTTTGAACACGAAATCGCAGTTGGCACTAGATGCATGGGATATTCCACTTCGTAGTTCATTAGGGAATTCAGTATTCCGAGATCCAAAGTGTCAAGCGTGTGTCGAGAATAATAACTTTCAGGCATTACCACTTACCACGAACAACGCAGTGGCCGATGGCTTTCACTTAACAATCGAGAGAAGCTGTGTTTGCGTAAAGTTGTCAGTGCTAACAGACAAGCAACACTGCGTGAAAAAATCGCAGAAATCAATGTTGGACGTTCGACGAACATATCCCTCAGGACATTGCGGCGGAATCTGGCGTTAATGGGTGTGGCAGCAGACGACGGGCGTGGGTGCCTTTTCTAACAGCACTATGTCGCCTGCAGCGCCTCTTCGGGGCTCGTGAGCTGAAAACTGTAGCCTGGTGAAATGAGTCCATTTCAGTTGGTATGAGCTAATGGTAGGGTTCGAGTGTCATGCAAACCTCACGTAGCCATGGACTCAAGTTGTCAACAAGGCACTGTGCAAGATGGAGGTGGTTCCATAATGGACTGGGCTGTGTTTACACGGAGTGGAATGATTATATTCGGCTACGTGGAGACAATGTGCAACTATTCGTGGACTTCATGTTAGGGATGACAATACGCCATGTGATCGGGCCACAACTGTTGTCGACTGGTTTGAAGAAGATTCTTGAAAATTCGAACGAATGGTTTGGCCACCCAGATCGCCCGACATGAATCCCATTGAAGATTTATGTGACGTAATCGAGGAGTCATTTCGTGCACAAAATCCTGAACCGGCCGTACTTTCGCAATTATGGAAGGCTATAGAGGCAGCGTGGCTCAGTATTTCTGCAGGAGACTTCCAGTGACTTGTTGAGTCCATGCCATGTCGAGTTGCTGCACTATCCTCGGCAAAAAGGAGTCCGACACGATGTTAGGAGATATCCCACGACTTTCGTCACTTGAGTGTATGTAAGAAAATACGTTACTCTGGTAAGGTTCGACCTTGAAGCCCACTTGTCTGCTCTGCTGTTGTAGCAGTTAGAAAACTTGATCGTGGAGGTATTCAGACTTTCACAAGAGAACACTGTCTGGTCAAAACTTTCTGGATACCACTATGCAATCCGGAATTGACCACTATTATATCACGAGAGGGGAACCCGTCAGTATAAAAGGAGTTGGAGGCTATTGTGTTGTCAGTAGAGAAGCAGTAACAGCAGAATGGCTAGGTCAGAAGAGCTCAATGGCTCAATGGTTTTGAACGTGGACTAGTCGTTGGATATCACATAAGCCACAAATCTACCAGGGACAGTTCAGTTCTTCTAAAGCTGCCCCAGTTGGCTGTTGGTGCTGTTACTGTGAAGTGTAAAAGCGAAGGAACAACCACAGCTAGGCCAACACCATACTGGCCTCATGTACTGACGGTCACAGATCAACAAGCATTGCTGGGTGTGGCTGTAAAAAATGCATGCGGTCAGCAGAAGGAATCACTCATGAGTTCCAATGTGCTACAAGTAGTCCACCTAGCACAATGACTGGTCATAGGAAGTTGAAAAGATTGAGGTACCACTCATAAACCACACATTTCTGTAGTCAGTACTAAGCGATTCTTGAGGTGCTGTAAAGAGCAACGACACTGGGCGGCGAAGGTATGGAGACAACGAGAGCTCTGAGACTAAGGTCTCATTGTTTTTCTTATTAACAAAAACTGGCCACTTGCCCTAGCCCTCCTTATGTAAACAAAATGATCATTTGGGCCCTTGTTTTATATAATTAGGGTGTCATTAATGGCGTCTAAGAGTTATTTTAGCTAAGATAATTTATAGGCGAGATTGTGGCCGAGTTGTGCATATACACTCATGTACACAGAGATGTTAGTCAATGGTCAAACGCTTTATATTAAAGTGATAACTGCTACATAAAGGTGGTATCCCTCCCAGTGTGCTCCTATTGGTCCCCCAATATGAGTCCCCTTCCACCCCAACACCAGCCTTTTAGAGTTCCCAGCGTTCTGAGAGGGGACTTGACGTTATTAATCTTTACCTCGCTAAGCAACTCCATGAAACTGTGGCCATTTTCAGTAGATATTGCACCCAAAACTACTTACCGATTTTTTAAGGAATGTAGATATAAATAAGGAGCTTAACGACAATTAACAACACAGTGTACACCCTGAAGTAAACAGTTAACCCTAGCAATACCATGACCCTTCCCATAACACATTACAAAAGGGGTTGAGGAGGGGGGGGGGGGGGGGTATTTTATGTCCACTCTAAAAAACTTCAGGAAAATCACAATTCAGTCATTATTGTTACTTATATTAACAAAGTGCTTTTTAAAGAAATATTGATATTAAGTAATATCAAGAACGTGAAAATACACTCCTGGAAATTGAAATAAGAACACCGTGAATTCATTGTCCCAGGAAGGGGAGACTTTATTGACACATTCCTGGGGTCAGATACATCACATGATCACACTGACAGAACCACAGGCACATAGACACAGGCAACAGAGCATGCACAATGTCGGCACTAGTACAGTGTATATCCACCTTTCGCAGCAATGCAGGCTGCTATTCTCCCATGGAGACGATCGTAGAGATGCTGGATGTAGTCCTGTGGAACGGCTTGCCATGCCATTTCCACCTGGCGCCTCAGTTGGACCAGCGTTCGTGCTGGACGTGCAGACCGCGTGAGACGACGCTTCATCCAGTCCCAAACATGCTCAATGGGGGACAGATCCGGAGATCTTGCTGGCCAGGGTAGTTGACTTACACCTTCTAGAGCACGTTGGGTGGCACGGGATACATGCGGACGTGCATTGTCCTGTTGGAACAGCAAGTTCCCTTGCCGGTCTAGGAATGGTAGAACGATGGGTTCGATGACGGTTTGGATGTACCGTGCACTATTCAGTGTCCCCTCGACGATCACCAGTGGTGTACGGCCAGTGTAGGAGATCGCTCCCCACACCATGATGCCGGGTGTTGGCCCTGTGTGCCTCGGTCGTATGCAGTCCTGATTGTGGCGCTCACCTGCACTGCGCCAAACACGCATACGACCATCATTGGCACCAAGGCAGAAGCGACTCTCATCGCTGAAGACGACACGTCTCCATTCGTCCCTCCATTCACGCCTGTCGCGACACCACTGGAGGCGGGCTGCACGATGTTGGGGCGTGAGCGGAAGACGGCCTAACGGTGTGCGGGACCGCAGCGCAGCTTCATGGAGACGGTTGCGAATGGTCCTCGCCGATACCCCAGGAGCAACAGTGTCCCTAATTTGCTGGGAAGTGGCGGTGCGGTCCCCTACGGCACTGCGTAGGATCCTACGGTCTTGGCGTGCATCCGTGCGTCGCTGCGGTCCGGTCCCAGGTCGACGGGCACGTGCACCTTCCGCCGACCACTGGCGACAACATCGATGTACTGTGGAGACCTCACGCCCCACGTGTTGAGCAATTCGGCGCTACGTCCACCCGGCCTCCCGCATGCCCACTATACGCCCTCGCTCAAAATCCGTCAACTGCACATACGGTTCACGTCCACGCTGTCGCGGCATGCTACCAGTGTTAAAGACTGCGATGGAGCTCCGTATGCCACGGAAAACTGGCTGACACTGACGGCGGCGGTGCACAAATGCTGCGCAGCTAGCGCCATTCGACGGCCAACACCGCGGTTCCTGGTGTGTCCGCTGTGCCGTGCGTGTGATAATTGCTTGTACAGCCCTCTCGCAGTGTCCGGAGCAAGTATGGTGGGTCTGACACACCGGTGTCAATGTGTTCTTTTTTCCTTTTCCAAGAGTGTATATATTAGCACGCTCTTAGCATTATCAACACATTTTTAGTAACGTGTACTACCAAGCTGAAGGTACTTTATGACCACTACAAAAAAATTATGAAATGCAAGTTTCTTTAATTGTCGTTGACTTCTACTCACAATACATATTTAAATAGATATTCATGTGTAAGTAAGGTCCTGAAGAAAAAAAATTGAATATGGCATTCGTTGCAGAAAGTGACATCTACTATTAAACTTAAATATTTGTGGGAAGAGGAATTCCGCCTCATGCAAGACACCTTTTTCTTGTTTTGTTTCACGAAATCTGCCTATTCACTTCGCCAACAACAAGTGAGAAAGCACCACAATGGCAAAACCGTAAGTTACAATTGTAGAACCTGATATGTACTCATTTCCGTTTGTAAATGCATAATAAACAGAAAATAAAAATTACGTTTTGCTGTTTGCACATGACAAGTTGTAGACTGTGTAGGAGAATAGCTACAAAAATAAATATTCAATAGTATCATGTAAGGTATGTAAATTAACGCATACATAACTCTTTTTGCCAATTAGCTATAAACAGAATTTTGACATAATGTTATAAACAAATCATAGTGTATCAGGTCGTCAATAAATATCTCAGATGTGAACTATGAACAAATTATGTATAACATTTTACTACAATTATACGTTCACATTTGTAAATATCATGTACCAAAAGTGTCGCTAAATGTTAACATGTAACAACAATTTTACAGTTAGAAAATAAACAATAACCCACTGAAGGTAGAACAAAATGTGCTGAAACATGTCAGGGTGAAACAAAACAGGAAAAAGGTGTCTTCCATAAGACGGAATTCCTCTTCCCATTTCGTAGCAAGCACGGTCATAACAAAAAGAACTGCAACACCACAAGATGATTATTAAATTTTTGTGTAATATTTAACTGAAAAAATTTTAATCATTTATGGAATCTGGTAAGAGAATTCGTTTAAAACAATAAATATTTTTCAAAATTTTAAAACATAGATTATGTGGGTGAATTAAAATATATTCACAAGGTGCGTGCGAAGTACATCCCCCATTCTTGGCATAGTAATGGTTAACAAGTACCAGCACAGTGCACCAAAAATATGCTCTTGCTACTACAACTTTCACACTATAATGTCATTAGAACAACACAGGATATGTTATGTATGCAATTTATTATGTATCTTACACACACACACACACACACACACACACACAGGCACTGTATTCTACAGGGGAGAGGGGGGGGGGAAATGATGAGGGTGTGTGGCAGCTCCACTCCACGTGGCAAGCAGCTGCTGGAGTGAGCAGCAGCTGTGGCTGATGCAGGTACACTGCGGGCAGCTGCCCCATGAGCTACCCCTCTTCTTCACGTGCCTGTGTAAACGCACATCAGCTTCCTCTGACATACTGGCAGGCTGCGTCCCTCTCTCCATGATATGGATCTAATTCATAGTTCTTAAAGGGGTGCTGCTAGTTTAGCACAGTAAGTATGGTACCTGTACTAGAAAAAGGGAATGGCACCATTACAAACAGGCTGAGCTAAATTGGTCCCATACTCTATATGCAAAAAAACGATGATGGATTACAAAAATAGTTTGATTTATTCACTCCTTGTTTTTACAACCTTCACAGTGCAGTCTAATACGAGGAAAACCATCAACATCACTATCTCTGTCTGACTGAAAATGCTTATCACAATGGTAATACATGGAAATAAACTCATCACTTTTAAACGCCGGTGATAACTTGTGAAGTCTTAGTGTAATATTTACACAAAGTAGGCATCAGTTCTTTAGGCAACAGGCACTAATCTGTTGTATTCAAATGATAGCATTTATCCATAAATTTTTTATAAATTTTAACAGTCACCTGGCAGACATATTTAGATTTAAGCCACTATAACATGTAATATGCATCAACGCTCTCCATTTTATCAAATCCAAATTCTTCTAGCTGCACCATCGTCATATATTCCAGTATGAAAATTGAGAACAGTCAGACTGAAAGCAACAATATCCTGTAATCATCATTCTCTGTTAACAGCACCCTAAAAACCGACTTCAGAGTGTTGAAAGTGGATTCAGTGCTAAGACCTTACATTATACACTCGTCGCCTATATGTAAATTAATGGATAACCTTCTTCTTAATACATTTATCATCTAGTGTCATAATCTTTTTCATTGTGTTATGCAATGAACTGACTGTGGAACTCTCTTAGCGTCTCGTCTTATACACCTGAAACCAAAGATGATACACATATAGTTTTTCTCGTTTTTTAAGGCTGCATAAACTGCAGCAAATGTTGCGTATTAATGTTTAAAAGAGCGCTATATCAGTCTAGTAAGATCTCTTAAAGGGTGAAGATGTTGAAGCATGCGTCGCAGCTCACCTGCTATTCAATGAAGATGGCAAGTAAGTATTATACTAGTTAACAGATTTAAACTTTATCTCTGGATCTGGTTTGTAAATGGGTGGATTACCTAATTTTGGGGTGTTGAATACACTGGTAAAATTAGTTTTTCTCTATGACATCACATTTACTAGATACACAGCAGAATAAAAAATGATAATAGCGAAAATTGACACAATTAAGTCAAACAAAAATACACATTCAGAACGTTTGAAATCAATACTATTTTGTATGCATATACGGGTATGATGCCAATAAAAGGTCCAAATTAGTTCAGAAGATATTTTCCCCTTTAATCGTCTTTGGTTTTTGAAACATGCGACGACCGAGCTCTTCTTTTGTTTGCCGTTTCATCTCTCTCCCCAACAAGACCCCAGCAGTAGTCACCCGTCTTCGAAGGGTTCCAATGGCCTTGGTGACGGTGTTCCGTGGTAAGAATGTCTTGGTGAAAGCGTTCACCATGCTCATCGCTTACGGCTCCCAATTTTCCGGGAAGAAATCAAAGTGAGAATGTAAAAAGTGAATTTTAGGCGACATCCTACACTCCATGTTCTTATAATTGTCCAACAGATCATTCACAATGGTAACATAGATTTTGTCTTTCCTGTTCCCCAAAAAGCACTTCACAATTGCTCTAAAAGAAGACCAAGCAGCTTATTGGATACCTGTGAGTTTGGTATCAAAGGTTGAATCTCTCAGCAATTTTCTTGTTTGTGGTCCAACAAATATACCCTGTTTCAGCTTTGCCTCACCTTCTTTATCCAGAGTGTTTACAAAGTTTTTGATAAGGCCAAACTTGATATGAAATGGAGGAAAATTGATTTTATCCGGCTCAACCAATCATGGGTTACTGTTCACATTTACGTTTCCAGGAACATATGACTTCCTTATAGGCCATTCCTTGACTGTATAGTGGTTCTTGGTGTCACAGCTGACCCAGAGGCACAAAAAACAGCAGAATTTCATGAATCCAGCCTGTAAACCTGTAAGGATTGCAACAACTTTAAAATCACATCAAAACTGCCATTCATGATCCTTATATTGGATTGCCTCTGGCAGCAAAGCCATGGTTTCATAAGTTTCTTTCATGTCTACTGCGTAAGCCAAAGGTACCAATGGAGATGCACTGCCATCATGCAGTAGTACTGCTATCAAGCTGGTTTTACTGGAGTAATTAAATAGTCGCCACTACTATAGATTATGTTGTACAGGTAGCTGCATCATCAGACCATTGACAACTCCACATATTTGCATATCGAAATACTGACAGAAGGAAGCACCTCTTGATCCGTAACAGCAAATGTTTGTCCCTGGAGCTAGAAGGTTCCGTTTTTGCAGTCTCGACCCCAAGAGTTCAGCTTGCTGTTTCGAAAGTTGTAGATCGCGGACCAAATCGTTCAGTTGATTAAAGAGCTGAGACAAAATGTCATGATATTAAGGGCAGTACTCTTCTATATGTTCAATACTTTCTGATTCACTTGACATGGTGTCTGGTTCCGTGGCTTTCAAGTTACAGTCAGGAACAGGCAACCCCTCACCCTCACCATGGGGCACAGGCAAATGCACTGAAGATACATTTGGATACTTTATTTTATGTCTAGTTTTGCTTGAATGTCCCGAAATATTTGTAAGACAGAAGTAACAGTCTGAATAATGGTCATTAAACTAACACCACATCGTCGGAACAGCGAATGGCATGGCTCGGCGTTTTCCTTTCAACTATTCGGTTGAGGTTGTCGTACAGGTTATTCAGGCAATATGAGGTGCAAAATTTTATCTTGATCGTCAACAGGACAATCAAAATACAATTTATATGCCTTCTTAACCAAATTAGTGTTTGGTTTTCTTTGGGCTTTTGGAGTGAATTTCCCACACACGTAACAAAAGTTGTCGGAGTGGTTTAGACAGCAACAAGGTTTATTAGATGCCATTTTTATTGTGTAAGTTTTAAACAAAAAAGTTTTCACTACCTTTCACAGGAAAAACTCACTAAGGATCTCTTTCACACCACTGGATTACCACACCAACCATTTACTGACGATTTGTCTGCAAATCAAAAACAAACGATTAAACATCTACATCTACATCTACATTTATACTCCGCAAGCCACCCAACGGTGTATGGCGGAGGGCACTTTACGTGCCACTGTCATTACCTCCCTTTCCTGTTCCAGTCGCGTATGGTTCGCGGGAAGAACGACTGTCTGAAAGCCTCCGTGCGCGCTCTAATCTCTCTAATTTTACATTCGTGATCTCCTCGGGAGGTATAAGTACGGGGAAGCAATATATTCGATACCTCATCCAGAAACGCACCCTCTCGAAACCTGGCGAGCAAGCTACACCGCGATGCAGAGCGCCTCTCTTGCAGAGTCTGCCACTTGAGTTTCTTAAACATCTCCGTAACGCTATCACGGTTACCAAATAACCCTGTGACGAAACGCGCCGCTCTTCTTTGGATCTTCCCTATCTCCTCCGTCAGACCGATCTGGTACGGATCCCACACTGATGAGCAATACTCAAGTATAGGTCGAACGAGTGTTTTGTAAGCCACCTCCTTTGTTGATGGACTACATTTTCTAAGCACTCTCCCAATGAATCTCAACCTGGTACCCGCCTTACCAACAATTAATTTTATATGATCATTCCACTTCAAATCGTTCCGCACGCATACTCCCAGATATTTTACAGAAGTAACTGCTACCAGTGTTTGTTCTGCTATCATATAATCATACAATAAAGGATCCTTCTTTCTATGTATTCGCAATACATTACATTTGTCTATGTTAAGAGTCAGTTGCCACTCCCTGCGCCAAGTGCCTATCCGCTGCAGATCTTCCTGCATTTCGCTACAATTTTCTAATGCTGCAACTTCTCTGTATACTACAGCATCATCCGCGAAAAGCCGCATGGAACTTCCGACACTATCTACTAAGTCATTTATATATATTGTGAAAAGCAATGGTCCCATAACACTCCCCTGTGGCACGCCAGAGGTTACTTTAACGTCTGTAGACGTCTCTCCATTGATAACAACATGCTGTGTTCTGTTTGCTAAAAACTCTTCAATCCAGCCACACAGCTGGTCTGATATTCCGCATATTTCATTGCGAAAGCATTTTTAAAGGTAAATCTTTCGAAGCTGGTGTCACTGTTTTTGGAAATTAGACACCTAAGTGAATGAACTGAAGAAAGTGTGGATCATATACTGCAGGCATAGTTTAAGGAGGGATTGTCTGAAATTCCACTCCTAAGGGGGTGAAATAGGGGTTGGAATCTTTCTGAAAGTATATCGCTATTAAGGAAATTTTGAAGCTTGTACTGCGAAAACTGGTATTTGGTTTCCCAGTAAAAAAATAAAAAAATACGTTTTTCAACATTTTAGGAAATTTAGCCACTAAGGGGGTAAAATAGTGGGTGGAAGTTTTTTTGAAAATAAATAATTACTAAGGAGCTGCTAAAGAATTTTATGGCTACAGCTGTGCCAAGTGGTATTTAACTTCTCGGTTAGAAATAAAAAAAATATGTGTTACAGTGTTGCTGGAAATTTATCCCCGAAGGGAGTGCAACAGGGAATGAAATTTTCTTAGAAAATATTTCGTAACGTTAAAAAATTTTAAAGCTATGTTTATGAGAATTGGTACTTCACTTCTCGTTAGATATAAAGGAATATTTGTTAGGGGATGAAAGTTGCTATGGAAATAACTCCACAAGCACTCAGAAGGCAAGATTAACAAAAAATGTTCAAATGTGTGTGAATTCTTAAGGAACCAAACTGCTGAGGTCATCGGTCGCTAGATTTACGCACTACTATACTAACTTAAACTAACTTACGCAAAGAATAACGCACGCACACCCATGCCCGAGGAAGGGCGGGAGGGGCCGCGCTATCCATGACGTGGCGCATAAAACCACGCTGCCATTCCACGCTGCGGCATGATTAAAAAAAACTTTGGACTCTAGCTACCAGAATCACTTTTTGGTTAGAAGTACTTCAGAAAAGACCGCGCTTATATGGCCTTAATCAGCATGAAAAGCTTAAACGGTATTGCCATTTGTGAACATAATCATTCGATTTAACAAAAACAAAAAGAAAATGTCTGCAGGCCATACTGTCTACGCTAGTGAAGCAGCGGGCACTAAGCTAGTGCGCATATAAATCCATTTGTAAAAAATTTTGTGCAACGCGCAAACGTTACTACATTTAAAACGGAGACAAAGATGATAAAAGCAGACAACACACTTTTTGTCCAGAAAGATTCAACAGGGCCACTACTGGGTTTCACGAGGAGTCATGTTTTAGAGAAGAAATGCCATAAATATTACGATACTCTAGAACCTGTGGACACATTTCTGGTAAGCACAATCCACTTCGAGTACAATATTGTGACGAATTTATGTCTTAGCGAATGTCTAATTCGAACAATCTACATATTCTACCCTGCAGTAGGCCAGGATATAGGATTGTTCAGGTGCCACACAACACCATATATCTTCCAGTGACTGTCCAGACATTACACCATCTCGAGATTAATATTGTAGATCAGGATGGCAATTTCGTGGGTGAGTAAGAGATAGTTGTATATCTGCACATAAAGCAGTATGAGCGTTTAGTATAAAGCCGACTCACACAGCCATTAGTACATCACTTCGCAATGGAATTACAGTGCAATAATATAAGAGAATTACAGGTATTTTCATTCGGTAGATTCAAAGCTGTGCATTAATGCTACTCGATATAACAGCTCCAGTTCGATAAGATGAATAATGAATCATTCATCAGGAACATATTTCACACGAACCTCTTGCTTCAGCGATGTTTAATAACAATGATGAAAAAAGAACTGTGATTCAGCATCAGGATGTGTTGATAGATCCAAGCAACATTTTCCATTACCTTGAAGAGCAGTTTTTAAATAAGGATTGACCCCTACAGTGACTTTGCAACTCATACGCAATTTGTTCACTTCTCTGTTGCAAGAAATAATATATGAACTAAACTGCTTCAAAATCGACCATATGCACAATGGGAAAACCACATCATACCTCAAAACACAAGTTTCCTCATCTACTTCTGATGTAAAATCTCTTCAGAATGCAGGATGGTTCATAGACAGATTAATAAGTGAATATGTTCAACTTAGTGTACTTTTACTGCTTAAGATGCCTATAAGATTCGTTGAAAATATGCGGCGGGTCTTCATGAATTCAAAACAAGAAATGATTTTAGTCAGAAGTGCGATGGATATTAACTGATAGTTCAAGGAGAACTTAATACAGAAGAGAATAAAATAGTGGTGAAGAAGGTAACCTGGAATATGCAATATGTTTCACTATCAGACGAAGAGCACCTGTGATTCCTCAACGTAGTGAGTTCCTCTGCTCTGCTGCCATTGCTCAGTTCTTCCGAGGACATCAAAACTAACTTGGTTTATAAAAGCGGCTGTTCACGTAGAAACACCTCGGTTCTTTGTAATGGCTCTGCAGAGCAAGTGGGAAGAAGACATAGGAAACTTGAGGAAGGATTTGAGTGTATTCGACAGTTGTAAAGTAACAAAGATCAAAGAGTTCTTAAATGCAGAATTTTATCCATACGAGAACTTACGGCTGAACTGGAGAAATGCTGTTAACAGCCTGTTATACAAGACGTATACGAAGCTTCGATGGATCCGGGTGCATACTCAATCCTCAGAGATTTAAAGAGCTAGTGCGTACTGTCGTTATAGACTATTCGAAGCAAAATGAACTGATTATGAGTGGGCTGATTGATGTACGTATCGAATTTGAGTCATTGAACAATTTCCCTAAAGAAACTTCTGCATACACATTATTACTGCATGGTCGGGTGATAAATTACTGCTCACTGCCTGTAATAAAGCAACGAATAACACAAGTGAACGAGCAATGCGTCACATCCATAGCATTTCACGACGGGACCTCAGAGAGCAACGCTACTGCCGGTAGTCAAGGCTTTTACGACGTATTCGGCAGTTCGTGTTTAAGGACATAGCATTTCTAGTTTTATGAACACTGCAACTGCTGCGGCTCCTAAACCCTTAAAACTGTGCTGTAACTAGGAGAACTGTTTTATACCTGAGACGAAATCGTCATTCAATGAACTGGGCTGAATGAACAATGAATATGGGCTGAAGACTTTCCGGATGCTCGCAACGAGGCACTCTGAACAAGAAGAAGAGCAAGCTCAGTGAATTTACCACGTTCATTTGACCATAGTGAAAAAATAACTAGCGCTCCCGTTCAGAGCACACGTACAGCGAAGTGTGAAGTAAGACCCGATTGTGTAGATACACTATGTGATCAAAAGTATCCGGACACCTGGCTGAAAATGACTTAGACGTTCCTGGCGCCCTCCATCGTTAATGCTGAAATTCAATATGGCGTTGCCCCACCCTTAACCTTGATGAAAGCTTCCACCCTCGCAGGCATATGTTCAATTAGGTGCTGGTGGTTTATTGGGAAGTTGCAGCCCATTCATCACGGGGTGCTGCACTAAGGAGAGGTATCCATGTCGGTCGGTGAGGCCTGGTACGAAGTGGGCGTTCCAAAACATCCCAAACGTGTTCTGTAGGATTCAGGTCAGGACTCTGTCCAGGGCAGTGCATTTCAGGGATGTTATTGTCGTGTAAACACTCCGCCACAGGCCGTGCATTATTAACAGGCGCTCGACAGTGTTGAGAGATGCAGTCGCCATGTCCGAACTGCTCTTCAACAGTGGGAAGCAAGAAGGTGCTTAAAACATCAATGTAGGGCTGTGCTGCTGAGATAGTGCCACGCAAAACAACAACGGGTGTAAGCCCCCTCCATAAAAAACACCACCACACAATAACACCACCGCCTCCGAAATTTGCTATTGGCACTACACACGCTGGCAGATGACGTTCACCGTGCATTCGAGTTCGCATTCCCTGCCATCGGATCGCCACATTGTGTACCGTGATTCGTCACTCCTCACAACGTTTTTCCACTGTTCAGTCGTCCACTGTTTCCGCTCCTTACACCAAGCGAGGCGTCGTTTGGCATTTGACAGCGTGATGTGTGGCTTATGAGCAGCCTCTCGACGATGAAATCCAAGTTTTCTCACCTCCCGCCTGTCATAGTACTTGCAGTGGACCCTGATACAGTTTGGAATTCCTGTGTGATGATCTGGATAGATGTCTACCTATTACACATTAAGACCCACTTCAACTGTCGGCAGTTTCTGTCAGTCAACAGACGAGGTCGGCCTGTACGCTTTTGTGCTGTATGTGTCCCTTCACGTTTCCACTTCACTATCACATTAGAAACAGTGGACCTATGGATGTTTAGGCGTGTGGGAATCTCGAGTGCAGACATACTGAAAGGGTACAGTACCGCTCAACATTGAAAAAAGGTACAACATACTTCATTATTCTTGTCAGAACAACACATTTTTTGTAAAAATAACTCAATTTCAATTAATACAGCGAAGCCGGATACAAGTGTGGGAAATAATGACAATTTATTTATTTAATTGATCACATGTGCACTCCCACAAAATAAATCCCTACATCCAGTTTGGTCAGATCTGTGAAATGAATGAATGTATGGTCGCCTGCTAACCGCAGATAGTGAATGTGAATATATGAGACGGTACTTGGGTCACCTTTGGTGGGACCAAAGAGATGAAATTTACCTGTGCTTTGAGCGCCTGAAATGTGGCTGACCAATAAGGTAGCAAGGTGCTCCCCCACTTCGGCAGAGGTGCGAGAGGACCTGAAGAACGGCCATGTTTCGGCACTCTGTCGCTGGATCTAGTGTTGGTAAGACCTGTCTTAGGTGTGCTCCGTAAGGACAAAAGAGTGGAGACATGGTATGCATGTGAAATTCTTAAGAGTAGTTTAGAATAATAATTTCTCTATTTCAGGAACTTTTGTGGGGAGAATTAAATGTCAGGCAGGTAATATTAATGGGATCGTAGTAATCTTCGGAAGTGACCAATGGTCACAATGAAATCATGTGTAGCAATAAGTTGAAATACTTCCGAGTGCTTAAGTTAAGCTGAATTGCTAGTGTGTGTACTATAAGTTGGAAATATTTAAGAACTGGCATGTGCGGGACTTGAAATTAGAGACGAGTACTTCCACGTGGTGAGTACTGTGTGAGTCTCAATCTGTGTATGAGACAAAGGATAAGGAGAAGTACTCGTCCATGGTATCAGTTGAGGACTCGCGTGTGTGATGAATATGTTCTTAATATTACTTTGCGTGTTATGTTTCCGTGTGACGCTTGATTCAAACTATAATACTCTCAGAGAGAAGCAAGGTGAGTCAGCCGTCTATCCAGCAACGCCACTTGGCTTGCATTGCACAGGAAGACGTGCATATATCGTCCAGAGTTCGTAGTAGGAAAGAAAAGTTACAAAGTGGGGCAGTGTCGTGTGAAACGGGGATGAATACTAATTGAAGTGGGAAAGCTGAAAGTGATGTGAGTATAATGTTATGACTATTCCTTATGTTGTATTCCAGGTTGCCGTGTGGTGTATGTCATGTAATTTAAGTATGTGTGGTTTGCATGGGAGAGTAGCAAGGTAATTTCAGAGGTAGTGGGTTATGCATGTTCCTTTTGTACCGCTCGGTCTGGAGGAAAGTTTCGTGATGATGATTGTGAGAGTCGAAGTGTGAGATATAGCAAAAGATCCACCATCCTATCCAGAAAGTGCACTGTAGCGTTAAAGAATTACGAGACCCTAAGATAGAGAATCACCAATGTAAAGCCATGCCCTCTGGGCGGAATTTCTCATGTGTTATTGTTGTAGGTTACAGAATTTGTGTGTTTAGGTTATAGAATTTATCGGAATAAATAAGATAGTGAAAAGAAAAAGACTGGTGGCCTTTTCCTTCGAATTGTATGTTGCCATGATATCCAGAATTTATAATGTGTGCGCCATTCATATTCAGTGCGATGGCCACGTGTTGATCAAAGCCGTTAAATAAAAAAGAAAATGTGGTATTGCCAGTGTGTAGTGAACAGTCAGAGTTGTGTAAATTACTAATAGTCAGATGTGCGTTTCCATTGCGTAATATTAATACAGAAGAATAATTTGTAACTTAATTGTGAGTACTAGAGTTCATGCTACTCGATAAATAAGAATGAATCCACTCGCTTGGCAGACCACTCATCTTGCAGGCCTGACTGGTTGATGCTACAGTATGAGCAAGGCATGCGGGTGCCTCTCAATATGACACAAGTGACACCCTATCATCTGACCACGTTCGAAGTCCGTGAGTTCTGCGGAGCGCCCCATTCTGCCCTCTCACGATGTCTAATGACTACTGAGGTCGCTGATACGGAGTACCTGGCAGTAGGTGGCAGCACAATGCACCTAATATGAGAAAGTGTGTTTTTGAGGGTGTCCGGATACTTTCGGTCTCATAGTGTGTAATAGTGCCTGCATTCGGAAATTATTGCTTCCTATAGCACCAAGATGATGCAAGCTTGTAAAAATAAATAAGAGGTTCAGGCAGTAGGTGTCCACTGCAGTCATCATAGGCATTTAGTCGTTGACGAGCATGAAATGTATTTTGGTAACGTTATTTGTGGATTCTGTTGTGGCTGAATAGTGCTTTTCTGGAGCCACAGATTCTCTCGCAGTAATGGCATACTCAGCTGGTGTTGACTGAATGGTGTAACAGGTTAGTTCTTCTCATGAGTTCTAGTTCCCCTCTGCGATCTCTCTTCCTATTCTCCTACAATGGTCTCTGATTTCCAAAATTAAGTGTTCCTTGGTGAACAATTTGTCGCCATTTGGATCTATCTATTGCTGCAGTTTCCCAATCATTTATGTTTATTTGACATTTTGTCATATGTGGCTTGAGGATATCTTTATATCATTTTGTTTGCCCTCCCTGATTGCGTTGACCATTCTTTAATGGGAAGAACATGATTTTCTTAGGGAGGTGGGAATCTGGAATGCGGATGATATGACCAGCCCAGCGAAGTTAGTGTATGACAATTTTTGCTTCAGCGCTGTTGGAGTTTGTTTCTTCCAAAACACTGTTGTTTCTTGGCTTATCCTGCCACTTTACTTTCAATATTCCTCTTATTCAGCGTTGGTGGTATTTCTCTAAGGACTTTAAGTGGCGCCTGTTGGTGGTCCATGTTTCACATCCGTAAAGAAATGTAGGCATGATAATAGCATTGTAGACTGAAAGCATAGTTTTAACACTCAGATTATCGTTATCAATCACTCTTTTCAAAAGACGACCATATGCAGTACTTGCACACTTTAGTCTGTGTTGAATTTCTTCGTCTATGTTTGAATTTGCAGGAAACAGGCGTCCAAGGTATGGAAAATACTCTGCAGTCTCTAGAGGTGTTTCATCAACTGTGATTACTGAAGCTGCTGCAGTGGAATTTAGGGCTAGTTGATTGAGAACTTTCGTTTGTCTGTGCTAAGCTCTAGACCAATGTTCTAGTTATTTTGCTTGTAGCTCGGAGTCTGCTAAGACTCAATAGCTTACCATCAGTCCTATAAGCTAGTTCAACATCCACGGTAGGTTTTCCTTGGTAAGGTGAAGTATGGTTCCCACAAATATCGAGAATAGGCTAGGTATAATAACACATGCCCGCTTGACTCCTGTGGTAATCTTAAACGTTTCTCCGGGTCCATAGCTGGCAAGGACAGCGACATTCATGTTGCCATGTAGAAGCCGAAGTATTTAGATGTATTTTCCAGGACATCCAATTGATGCCTGAATTTTACAGAGTGCTTCTCGATCAATAGAGTCAAAGGCTTTAACAAAGTCTATGAACACCATGTACAGGTGTTGGTTCTGTTATTTAGATTTTTCTTGCACTTTCCTTGCACTGAAAATCACATTCACCGTGCCTTGATTAGGTCCAAAGACGCACTGAGTTTCAGGTAGGGTGTTTTCAGACAGAGGAAGTAGTCGGTTGGAGATAATCCTAGCAAGGATATTTCCAACTGTTGAGAGTAGTAATATTCCTCAGTAGTTTCCACAATGAGCCTTATTGCCTTTGTTGACTATAGTAATAATAGCGGTGTCACGCAGATCTGCAGGTATTTTCTCAGTGTTCCATACCTTGATAATAAGGATGCGAAAGTTTTTGATTAATTCGGTGCCACCATTTTTAAATGGTTCAGCCAGTATCCCATCCAGTCCAGAAGCTTTGTCATTCCTCAGCTGGTGGATAGATTCTTTAACTTCTTCATGAGAAGGGGCATCACTCATATGGTCTAGAATGGTTTTTTTGTAAAAACGTGCTCGTGCAAAAAAATGGTTCAAATGGCTCTGAGCACTATGGGACTTAACATCTGAGGTCATCAGTCCCCTAGAACTAAGAACTACTTAAACCTAACTAACCTAAGGACATCACACACATCCATGCCCGAGGCAGGATCGAACCTGCGACCGTAGCGGTCGTGCGGTTCCAGACTGTGGCGCCTAGAACCGTTCGCCCACACCGGCCGGCGTCCTCGTGCACCTCTGAATCTCTGTTCAGAAGTTCTTCAAAGTGCTCCTTCCACCCAGAGCCGATAGATGCCGAGTCTTTAAAAAGTTGTGTACCGTCTCTAGAGCGAAGGGGGAATTGGCCTTTTTTGGAAGGGCCTTAGATCGCTTTTGTGGCAGTGAAGAAGGCTCTGGAGTTGTTGGTTGCTGCTAAATTTTTCATTTCTGTTGATTTTGTAGTCCACCATTGGTTTTTCCGAGCTCTGGTTTTCCTTTCAACATCAGCTTTGGCATGGAGATAATCTTGTTTTTTATGAACTGATTTTGGATCATTTTGAGGCGTTGTAGGCCTTTCCTTTTTTATCTAACATGCTTTGAATTTTATCATCATTTTCGTCAAACCAGTCTTGATGTTTTCTTTCAATGAATCCAGTTGGTTCTTGGCAATCCGAAAGCATGATGATTCCCGGTATTGTCCAGTGTTCTTCAACAATGTCAGGGTACTCAGCAGGCATCTTTTGCTTCACAGTGTTCTGGAAATTCTTTTGGACCTCGTTACCTTTCTGTCGTTCAATATTTATCAAATGTTTTGCTTGTTCCTTTTGCTTCCACCGTTTCGGTGGCACTTGTAGAGCCATTACTGAATGGACTATTCGATGATCTGTCCAGCAGTCATCAGCCTGAACTACTGTTCTTGTGATCCTCACACCACATCTATCTCTAGATCGCATAATCACATACTCTATGAGATCCCAGTGTATTGATCTGGGGTCCTTAACACCGGTTTGCTGCAGATTTTTGAGCATATTCTAAGTTAGAATTCATATAATATCCACAAATGAACCGGATTTAGAAATCATCGCTTGTACGAAATTCAGTTTGCCTTTTTCTCGCTCAATGTTCTATGAACGATGGATGAAGTGCAACAAACACATTATCTGTTCCTAGATTTCCAGAAAGCATGTGATATGGGGCCACGCTGCAGACTGTTAACAATGGTCCAAGCATACAGAATAGGTCTCAGATATGCGAGGGGCTCAATTTTTTTTTAAGTAATGGAACCCATTGTCTTGTCCTGGATAGTAAGTGTTCGCTGGAGACATAGATACCGTAAGGGATGCCCTAGGGAAGTGTGATAGGTCCGTTCTTTTGCTCTATATGCAAAAACCATGAGCAAAACCCCGCGGTGTGTGAATGTGAAATCATACCGGAATGATGGATCTGCCCTGACTCTGTCACACACTCATTAAGACAGAACGTTAAATTTTACTTGTCCAACAGAATTGCTATGTCAAAAGTGGTCCTAACATGGAGTCCCAAGGGAGGGGGGGGGGGGGGGGAAATTGCTATAAAATCCTACTGAATGACTATTTTTACTCAATCAACAAATAATAACAATTAATGGAAAGAAACTACAGGTTACTTCAATTGAAATACAAATAAAATTAAATTAGTATTTTATTGTATTAAAAGCAGCGACATTGCATAAGACTCACTGACATTACTATTTGAAAAAGTGATTACAGCAAAGGTATGAAGCAGTTGGGGGAATGCTGCCATATCTTAGGTTCACACTCAGTATCTAATATGAATGCAACCCACCAAATGCTTTAGTTACTCCAGTGGTTGATTGAATAATAAATGACAACAATACTATCACTAGAACTGGGATTAATTGTACTGTGGTAACGTTACACCCCCATTGCAAAAATCAACGCCCACCTATCGCCAGTGCTGATGCGTATTTTCACCAATCAGCTGTGGCGATAAGTCGCCCGTACGTGGTCCCATGTGAATAACAAGAATCTCAATCGTCAGGAATTGGACACTGTGAAGTCCCGTCCACCGTCTGAGCTCGGAGTCCTCGACGTAAAAACCAGCAACCTTTCACGTTCCATATCCAATCCAAGAGTATCCGTTTTTACATGACCCTGCTCCCGACTCTGCTGTTTGCACCTTCTGGCCGCAAACGCTAATCGGGAGTAATGTTACTGTTTCCGCCAATAGCTTGAAAAACTGCAACGCTTAATAAATTCCCACCACAGAATGTCTCCAGACATGGGCCAGTCAGAGCGCATCTTCTTCGCCAGTTTTCTCTGGAAATTTCAGTCTGACATCACTTGGCGATGGGTGAATCAAAGCAGTGTTTATACACTGCTGAATTTCCAGAAGCCTAACCGATGTGATGGGAGCTCCTTGAAGCTTCTTCTCTCATCACGTAAGCCCAGACATTCCAAAACTTGTGATTTTACACTATAAATTATAAGGTGCCAGCCAGCACTTGAGACTACCATCCTCAGCCTTCTACAGAGCCAAACCATGCTGACTACCGTGAACCCCGTCTTAGCTTGACTGGCAGGGGAGTTCCGTGAGCCATCTCAGGTGGTTCCTTGCCACGCGTAAGCTGGAACAAAGCCTCTGAAAGCCGTTGAGTCTCCCCTGTCACTCTCATAGTTCTGAGCCAACTGCGTCGTGCCAAAAGACAAATGAATTTATAACATAAATGGCGGGAGGCAAGCCAGGCAGCTTGTGACCTTTCATATACATATTTCTTTCTTTCTTGTGGCCTTTGGCCCGCTGCTACGTGGGGTCGGCCGGGTTACTATTCATTTGACAGTGTTAGTTGCAGAGAGTGGCCAGATGCCTTTCCTGCCACCTCCTCGAACCCCCTGGGATGGAATTAGGATACCCCAACTGACTGCGTCTAGGGCAAGCCATGGAATAGTGCGAACGTTTTCAAATGTCTTCGAGTTGTGTAACTGAGGCGGAACGTGGGGACCAGCCTGGTATTCACCTAGTGGGATGTGGAAAACCTCCTAAAAACCACAACCAGGCTGGCTGGCAGACCGGCCCTCGTCGTTAATCCGCTGGGGGGATTCGATCCTAGGCCGGCGCACCTACCCGAGTCCAGGAAGCACCGCATTAGCGCTCTCGGCTAACCTTGTGGGTCTTTCATATATATATATATATATATATATATATATATATATATCCTGGAGGGAAGACGACGCTCTTCTGGCGAAACACTATTAAGAAATGTTAGAAAACTGGCATTTACGATAGACTGCAAAACGACCCTACAATCAGCAAAATACATCTCATGCAGGGACTTCGAATAAAAGATACGAGTAAGAGAAGTCACGGCTGGTATGGAAGCATAATATACATTCGTTTTTCCTCGTTCCATTTGCAGGTGGAACAGGAAGGGGAATAACTAGCAGTAGTACAAGGTACCAACCACCATACATTGTATGGTGCCGTGCGAAGTGTGTGTAGCCGTAGATACGCGCGCACATGCTCTACAGGCTGCCCCAGAAGGAATAGTCAATATTCAGAGATATGACAGGAACGATCATTTGAAGCAAAAAATTCTAGTAAACATGGGCTCTAAACTGCATACTTTAAGAGCTATGGACTCATCTTCTTCTTCGATACTGAGAAACAAATCTCTTCCATTGCATGCTCTTTGCTTTCCATATTTTGACCGGTGGTAGAATCAACCAAAACAAGCAAAAAATTTCCAGTAAATATGGGCTCTAAAGTGAGTACCTTAAGAGCTATGAACACTTCTTTACCTTCGCTACTGAGACACACATATCTGCTACTCAACAAATGTCCATAGCTGTTAAGGTATGCACGTTGGAGTTCACTATACGATTTTTTCATGCTATCTTCAAAATATGGAAAGCAAAGCGCTTGCAGTAGAAGATACTTGTTTCGCAGTGTCGAAGATGAAGAAGTGCTCATAGACCTTAAGGAAAGCATTTTAGAGCCCATGTTTAGTAGACTTTTACCTTCATATGATTGTTCCTGTCGTATCCCTGAATATTGACCATTCTTCCTGGGACGTCCTGTATATGGCACACAAGGGCACAAAAACGATCTATGTAGGTCATGAATATTTATGACGTGACACGCCGCTTTCGACTGAATCACAGTTTGGATCACACGCCTGTTTCAAAATAGCCTCGGCACAACCATGAAGCGTCGTCATCTCCACGCATGCACGCCTATTAGTCTTCAAACCTAAGAAATTTTAAGCCAGTGTGCTACAAATGGCCTTGCAAATACACCTACCCCCATGCCATATGTGCACATTTTGGACCATATGCCTACAAACTCCAAACTATATGGCCATTTGCCTCTGTTTCATTAGTTCAATAGGTCTGATATTACGAGGTTTCCAGTTCATGTGGTACGTATCCTGTCTGACTGAGGTGTCTCCTTATAATTTCGTATGCATCACATGCTTCTTCTGCTACTAGCGGTTACAGCTGTTGGTGTTCACGCTGATGGATATTGTGTTTGAAGAGGCGTAAAGCGCATATGCCAGCACTGCCGTTGCCATATCCTTACTGGGATCTGAGATTTTTGTGAAGCTGCCTCGACGGATTCACCACAAAAAAGAGGAAATATACACACAGATAAATAGACCTAACACTATGATTGTCGCCGTATCGTTCACGTCCTTACTCTCTTGGACAGAATAAAGGTCTACGACTGCGTTAGTTCATCTACTAAGGTTACCTTCATGCCTTTAGAAGCATTCCGCTTCTTTAACCATATGGGGAATCTGCTGCCGACCAGCAGTGTGGAAACTGTGTATTTCTGCTTGACGAAAGGCGCCCTGTTGATAGAAGCGCCGAGACCAACTAGCCCATTAGCCCAGGAAACTCAAAACCTGGAACCTTACTACAGCAGCACCTATTGACGTTTGGATGAGGTAGGCACTGGGTCCGCGCCTGTCGTCCTCTTGGCCGCTCAAGTTTGCTTAACGCATGCAGCTGTTGTCATTCTTGCTGCCTCCTCATCAGAATGGGAATGACAGAGATGGACGATATTAGCAGCGTCTTCCTAGTTCCCGGTTTGTCCATTTTCCAATCGACTCGGCCGCTAGTTCCCGTGACGGTTTGGCTGCTGGAACAGTGTGCCATATTCTTAGGGCCACTTCCTATATCGTTGTAGTGACCGGTACGACATTTGAGGCTGTACGGGTCGAGACCAGATCCCGCCAACTTCTGGTAGCAGCCTCTAACGTGGCTTCAGGGCCTGCGTTGAACTGCGCATACACGCATGTCGACATAGACGTGTTTCTTGTGTTGAAGTCTAACTGTGACGGCCCGAAAGCCGCAAATAGTTCTCTTGTAAACATAGTTACCCTTTTAAAATTACGGTTACTGGTTTATTTTCTCGACGCGCACCCTCCCAACGCTCCTCCAGATGACTGATTAATTGAATGTCACTAAGTTACATAATGTTTTTCATTATTTTCACAAAAATCACAATGACCGATAGGTTTAAAAGCATTTCCTCAGAATTAAATGTCGCTTATAATCTTTTCGTGGGTTTGGCTCAATGTAATATCGCAGTAGAAGCCACAGATTGAATTTGACTAAGCAAACTGAAATACTGATGGAGATTCTTCGGACCAAAAACGCAATTTCTTCTCTCATTGAGTCGATAAGAACTTGGGAAGCGAGAGGTTCAACTTAATCTGATGTTCAATACATAACAGTACATCGTAGTGCTCCTCACGCAAAATATGGAACGCTATGTTAAGTCTATCTGCAAGACATATCCAATATCGACATCATTTAGAACTTTTGAAAGTTCTGCGTCATCGTTTTTTCGTAGATAAACCGTTACAATCCTTCAGTAGCTAAATACTGTCACACATCAAACCTGTATAAGTAGTTAGCACCTAAATACTTCATGTAACATTTACCAGTAGTTGTGTTAAACATTTCTTTTACTCTTCGTTAAAATTCCCCTTGTCATGACTATGGGGACATTGCCAAAGTACTACACGAATAGTACACTCAGTGAATAACATATGTCGATAAAATTTCAAAGTAACAATTCAAATTTATGCTCTTTAAAAGTGAATTCTATACTAACACAGGAGCAGTGTAGTGGTGGATGAGATTTAAATTGTATTTTGAATGACAAATATTGTAGGATTCTGTAGAAATATCCTGAAGGAGACATTCACCTGTGATCATCTACATTCTACAGAAATATATGTCTCCATATTGGTGTTGTTAAATTCCCACCACACTCACTTAATGGGTTATTATTCTGCATTCGTTACGGCATCGCCTACACTTTTAATAAAAAATTCAGAAATACCAGATAGTTGGTGGTTTTTAAGCGTTTCTTCAGTGAATCCAGTTGCTTGTACGACAAAAAACGTTAACGTGCAACTTACCGAAATCTTACATTATTGGGAGGTGCAGTCCGAGCGGGATGCATATATTTCTGAAACCATGTGTCAAACACTATTTGAGAAACTGCATGCATAGATCCGCGAGACCAGAGCTCTGCGTAATGCCAAGCTGGTTAGCATCTGTCGTGCAAAAATCACACAGCACTGATCGCGAGGTATGCAGCTCAGCTATCGCATTGTTGGTAGATCGAAACAAAGACAGGGCTACCACTCACTGCCTCTAGCTCTGGAAACGCCCTAGATTCAGCAAAGAAGAGAGGCGACAATTTTGTTGGCGTACACCATATCCAGACGAAAGCAGTCACTGAAGATAACTTCACACCATGTTAATAAACTGCGGGAATATTGACTGCTACGTTTCATCTGGTGTTCCAAGTACTCCCACAGAAAATGTGTGGGACAAGATCTGACGCTTTAGCGGCTCGGTGGAGATCCGATTGCGTATCTGAGTGCTTGTCAAATTATGAACGCATATGTACAGCCTTGAGAACACGATTGATGTTATCCTGGAAGACTGGTGTGTTACCAGCATACTCATTTTGAAGATGTAGAAGAAAGAGCAAAACCTGATCAACGAGAATGTTGAAATAAACACTTTGGTTCATGTTAACACTGACCTGAATGAGCACACTCAAGTCATTGTCATAAAAAAATATCTCTGAAACATCAGAGATTCACCTCTGGCCTGAACTACACTTTCCATACACTGTGGGTAAACGCCTCATTGGTGCGTCCATGTACTCGACGCCTAGGGTCATTTAAAAAGACGCACTATTGTATCTTGTTGGACCACACTGCAAACCTTCAGTAACTGCTTCGCAGATTCTGTGATGTGTGACCCAATGAAGACATGCAGCTTTATGTGATACAGTGAGAAATGGCCTATTCCGAGGTATTCGACTCCAAATTTGCATTGTGTGCAGACCCATTCAAAATTTTCACTCGGATTGAGATGGATCTGCATTCACTGACAGCAGCTATTCCTGTTAGGTTTGATACCAGTTGTCATTGATAAGGCTTGGCACTTGTCTTTGAAACCTATTGGTTACGATTTACTTACGACTACCATTCTTACGCCATGCTACATAGCTGCGAGTGTGCACCGTTCTATGTAGACATGTTGGACATTATGTGTTGAAACACCTACAAATTTTACAAAATGTATTCACGATGTAGTTATCGTCACTTCGTCCAAGCATGATGGCTCCCATTTGTCATTTAGTAACCCCTCAATGTCGACCCATCATACTGTGCTGATTCCATACAACAGACTAGCGTATATCCACCACTTCACTGCCATGACTTACGTCAGTGAAGGATGGTCACAAGACGGCTTGGTAACAGTCCTGCACCGTCTTACGAGCTCCTCGTCCAGGCTGTGAATGCCCAACGGATGCTGACCGGCCACTGTGGTAGTGAGTACACTGCTCTCCCAGCCGTTTTGCAGATTTTCAAGTCTGTGGATCCGCTGTTACTTATTAGGTAGCTCCTCATCACGAGGCTGAGTTCACCCCACACCATTGGTCGTAGCAAGGAAAAATTCTTGTCAGCACCAGTAATCGAATCCACGTCCTCCACATGGTAGCCATCTATGCTGGCCACTCAGCTTCGGATGTTCTACACCATCTGCGGTGCTCCAAAGTGACCAGTGTGCTCTTTAAGTGATGGATTTTATTTTGTCTGGTGTGTGTACATTCTTTAAGAAAAATTGCTTGTAAATTTAACTGATGACATAATCAGTTAATCAGTAAATGCTACATTCAATTTCTCAGTCCACTTTTCTTCAGTGATCCATCATCAGCTTAGCATGAAGCATGCTTTTACTCTGTGGAAACCAAAAACGCAACCGTTCGCCCACAGTGAGTTAGAAGCGATTGCAGCCACTTACTTACCAATTGTTTGCACGTGCGCGACTCTCCCACATCCCTCCACCTCCAGCGTGAGGTGTTCAGTAGCAGTGTCCTCTCAATTTGACACTGATGGCTAGTTTCGAGGTATCCAAGCACCTGCTGGATGTGTAAAGTGTCATGTGCCGAAGTGGAAAAAATGCATGAGGTGACACGATCACTGCGTAGTCCGGCACTATAGATGGCTCTACAGGTGTAGAATTCTGGTAACACACAAGGAGCTCACCGTTCAGCGCACTTTGTTGTAGATAAGGCTTCGCTGCAAACGATCCCTATGTGTTTCCATGTTGGCCAAACGGCATCACCAGTCACTACTGCACTGGGCACAGGATGATCGAGATTGGATCCTGGATCAATGGAAATGTATCGCATGGTTGGATGAATCACTTTTCTTAATTACATCAGGACGATAGTCCTGTCCCAATGCTCTGTCATCCATACGAACGGCTGCTCGAAACACGCAACCCACCAAGTAAACAGGCCGATGGAGGCAGTGTTTTCCTAAAGAGGACATTCATATGCTCGTCTTTGAGACCTGTAGTAGAAATCGAAGGCACTGTGGTAGCTGTGGAATCCGTGAATATTATCGCGGACCACCCATATCCCTTCACATGCACTGTCTTCCCCCGATGGCTATGACAACTTCCACGAGGATAACTGTCTGTGTCAAACGTCAGTATTGTGCTACAGTGGCTTAAGGAGCACGATAGTGAACTCACGTCGATGTCCTGGCTACCAGATTCGTCTGATCTGAACCCGGTTGGACGAATCTGGGCCGGTATGGGGCGTAAGATCCATGACCACAAATCACCGGCCCGAAATTTAAGTAAACTGCGTGACCTGTGAGAAGACATCTGGTCCCACTTAAAACCGGAGACCTATAAGGACTCCATGCCCTGCAGAATCGTTGATGTAGTGCATTCCAAATGTGTACCAAGAAACTATTAAGCAGGTGGTCATCAGAGTACGTGTTGTAACACCCCACCCGTCACTTACCTGATTTTGGCGTGTGTTCACCCCAGCTAATTGACTAACAGATCAACAGAGAGTGCAAAACTGCCGCAATATCGGATAACGCAAAGAATGTAATAAGGCCCTGTGACTCCTAATTGAACTGCGGTGGGCCGGCCGGAGTGGCCGTGCGGTTCTAGGCACTACAGTCTGGAGCCGAGCGACCGCTACAGTCGCAGGTTCGAATCCTGCCTCGGGCATGGATGTGTGTGATGTCCTCAGGTTAGTTAGGTTTAATTAGTTCTACGTTCTCGGTGACTGATGACCTCAGAAGTTAAGTCGCATAGTGCTCAGAGCCATTTGAACTGCGGTGGCAGTGTTGACATTAATTTATTCAGAATTGATCACTTTTAATTAAAAAGGGGTGTACCTTGATGTTATATTCAGCTGTTGAACACCAGATGCAAATGTTGAACATACAATTAATTAAGAAAGTGACTTGGGATTTCAACTACTTGATTGAAAACAGATGCAGTCGATTAGCACAAATTTATTTTAACTCACAACCTTCAATCATCACATTACATGACTCTCCTAACAGGCAGTGGGAATAAATTGCGTTTACGTGGAGTAAAGCGCGATAAATCAAAATTAATTCCTATAGACTGACCCAGGTGTAATGCGAAGTGCGAGGCCCATGAAACCCTCGTGGAAACTTTGCCGACATGATCCAACAAATTAATCAGGGGCCTAACTCAAGCCGGAGCGGGCGCAATATCACCGTATTCAGCGTGGCGGGGCGTCGTCGTTGTGCGGGCGTCTGCCGGCCTCGTGGTACTGCAAGGCTGCGCTCGTCTATTCACTCCTAGCTATCTTGCTCAGTACATAGCTGAACGAAAACTTTCTATCTCCAAGCTCAATCGTTCCGTTTGCTAAGTCCTAAATTGCAGAGATGCTCACTCTCTCTCAGGCAAGCTGAGTAAAGAACGCCACGTCCGCACTCTAGGCAAGCTGGGAACGGAAGAACCTCTACGGACACTTCTGCCAGTCCGCTCTTCCCCTCGGTTTCCCCTCCAGCAAAGTCACTTACGCCAATTGCTGCGCAAGTCGCGTTAATTATCCGTCGCTTCCCACCGCTGACCAATGCCTGCTCTGGGAAGTGAAAAAATTCCCACAAAATTTCCCTTCCTCTCAACTTCTGCTATTTAGCTCCTCCCAGGCCACCCATCAAGGTTAGCATCTGCATAAAACACCAATTTTTCCGAAATTCTGACCCCCAGGAGAGTACTTGAAATTCCTTGGTCCTACTTTCCCATCGGAGGCCGGCGTATTTCATTCTGTCGCTCTTCACCTGATTTACTTCAGACTCTGCGGACCGTGAATTCAGCGTGAAGTTGCTATAGTCACGACGAATATTTCGGCCTCTGTTGACCGCTTCACCGTAGCTTTGCGCGCCTTTCTCGCATGTTTCACTGAAAACGGGACTACGGACATTTATCAACAGGTGTACAAGTTCTCCGTCTGCTTCCCGGTACACCAGCATGGGGTCAACCACCCCCTCACTGTCACTCATCTTAAGGCAGCTGGAGGCCGCGCCCCGTTACCGCTTTCTCAGAGTTTGAGCTGCCGTAAGGTGCCTATTGTCGCTTCCCTTCGCCGCTCCCCAGCCGCGCGCCGCCACCCGGCCGCGGTCAACTCTGAATACTTCCCTGGGATAAACTAGCCTCCAGTAAATCGACGCGTTTCCACAAAGTTTTCATGACGCATGAATTACTTTAAAACCATCATCCAACATTAATTATTCCAATACGTCCATTGTCGTTCTTTACTCCATCTACGAGATGCATTGTGCCTTGTCAGTCATTTTTGTTCAGCCCTACTGTTCACTCAACGTGAGTTTGGTGATCTTTTATGACTTCATCTAAGGGACATAGTTCTTGCCATCTGAAAGTGTTAAAGGATAGAGTAGCATACATACACATAAAAATCGTCATTTGTGTTCAGAGGCACTGATCTTCAGTGTCCCTACAGTGAGCGTCTGTGGTCGTGGTTCCATCAAGGGGGTAGATTCATTAATTAGCGGAACACTCATCGTGGGCTGGGATGCTGCCACGACTCCCAATGGTCACAAGCCACACGTCTCACTCTATCTGGACGTTGTTAAAATGACACCGAAGCATCAGTGAATAAGGGTGAGTAATAATAAATGCTATCAGTGAGCGTGTGTATGTGTCATAATCTGTTAGAAAGCTGAATATATCCTTAACGGTTATTTATTTATCAGTTTCTTCCGTATTTTTCAGGTATCTTGGGTGAGTCGTTACTTTGTAGAGACCTATTGAACCATATAGAGGACGAAGACAGGGAGACGCTCAGCAAGCTGGAAGAGAAAGTGGATGATGAAGGAAATGCAAGCAGTGATAGCTACTGTATTATACCGTTACATAATGATGATTTCTCCGCCAAGAGCTGTTACTCCGCATGTCTTTACGCAAGGTGTTTTTAATAAAGAGACCTTCTTTGCTTGTAACATTCTGAACAATCCCGCCATACAGTGCATTATATCTTTGAGACACGACGTTGACCTTGCAAAAATATGCTGAGGCTGTAACAAAACTACTGTATTCCTGGAGTCAATCTGACGATATTTCCTGTAGTACTTCACTGGCGGAAATGTAGGGAAGTACTAGCGGAAATGTAGGAAACTTCTATGACAGGTAAATTCTGAAAGTTCGCAGATGACACCCAGTGAGTGCCGTTGACCCAGTATACAGAGGTTCTTTTCATTTTTCATTGCCAGATGATGTTTTAAGTGTAAAATATTAACAACACTTGTTTTGGTTAGTCACTTTTGAATTGTGAGAGAAGCCAAAAGAATTACCCAAGGCGTGTTGTCAGTTATCACATGATGTAAGTTTGTAATCATTACAAACCTAATGGCATTGAGTTTCCTGTCAAGCTCCAGGACATTGTTTGAGAGATGTAACTTACATATTTTGATAAATTTGAATGATCTGCATAAAAGTGAGCAAAAAAAAAAGATTGATTAAGAAAAAAAAGATTCTGGTCAGAATTCTTCATTTGATCTTGCTAGATAATTGAAGCGTTCATGCTGATTGGTTGCTAATATCTGATGAAAATTTCACTGAGTAACATTACTTCATTGGCACAAATATAATGACGGAAAATAATCGCAACACCAAGGAGGAGTTGCGTGACATAAACGAAAGTTGGTAGGGGCGTTTCTGTATCTAACAGGTGATGTTTATTCGCATTTCGCGTCAGTCATATAAGTGTGGCGCTAGTAGTGCCACTATGAGAATGTAAATTCGGATTGCTTTAAGTATACACTGTAACGGTCGTGAGCGTTTCTTACCTTTCAGAATGGACGTGGTGAGTTGATGTTAGTCAAGAATGTCTTGAAGGCGACAAAGACGCCATTAACAGCACCTCACTAAGTTTAAACGAGGACCTGTAATAAGGCTACGGAAGCTGGATGTTCCTTCTTCGGTACTGCAAAATGGCTTGATAAGAATGTAGCCACCGTCGGTGACTGCTGGCAGCGGCGGTCTCGAGGATGTACAGTTTCAAGGAGACCGGGCTCCGGACAGCCACGTGGTACTACCGGAAAGGAGGATCATTGTGTTCGGGGTGTTCGGGGTATGGCTCTGGAATACATGCATTCAACATAGCAGTTACACCGGTTATTAATGTACCAGCATTTCACATTTGCAATGACTTATCTCTCGCTTACATTAACCAGTGATTTCGCAACGTTAATGACTTAAATAAGTTACCTAGACGAATGTATTCCCGAAATTTCATTATTCTACATTAATTATTTGTTGGTGTTGCAATTTTTTTCCGTCAGTGTACATCCCGATTCATATCCTACCAACTGTCTGCACATAATGAAGCATCACATGTGTGTGTTCAAATGCTTCAAATGGCTCTGAGCACTATGGGACTTAACATCGGAGGTCATAAGTCCCCTATAACTTAGAACTACTTAAACCTAACTAACCTAAGGAGATCACACACATTCATGCCCGAGGCAGGATTCGAACCTGCGACCGTAGCGGTCGCGCGGTTCCAGACTGTAGCGCCTAGAACCGCATGTGTGTGTGCTTGAGCGTTTTCACTCATGTAGATTTGTTGGCTGCAGGCAAATTCTTGCACCGCAGTTATTTCAAATCAGCAAATGGAGAGAATCCTACGAAATGGCAATTTTTTGTGATTAATTGCATAATATGTAGACAACAGTTACGAGAACGTCATTCCCCTAGCCATGATTCAGGAGGATAATTTATGGTTTCAAAGTACTAATGTATGTGATTTTTGCTAACTGTTGTTTAGCACTGTAGACCAGAAAGCAGGCGACCATTGACATCTAACTGTTTAATTTTCCGTGCTTCG